>NC_142028.1:92246198-92323698 GCF_982192425.1 Myodes glareolus | reverse complement strand
TCCCTCTGCCGTGGGGGTTATGGGGTCTGAACTCACACGTGGTCAGGCTTGGTGACAAGCAGCTTTACCTGCTAAACCACCTTGCTGACCCAAAAGATCAAGATCATCTATCTATCTATCTATCTATCTATCTATCTATCTATCTATCAATCATCTATCTATCTATCTATCTATCTATCTATCTATCTATCTATCTATCTATCTATCTATCTATTAAGACAGAATTTCTCTGTGTAACAGCCTTAACTGTCCTGGAACTCGCTCTGTAGCCCAGGCTGGCCTTGAGCTCACAGAGATCTGTCTGCCTCTGCCTCTGCTTCCTGAGAGCTGGGATTAAAGGCATGCACCACCACCGCCTGGCCCAAAAGATAGTTTTGTGAAGAGAGTTTTGGCTAGCAGTTATTTTCTTTTTACTGTCTCCTTCAGAAAGTATTGCTATAAAGAAGCGTCCTCAGCCTGATTTTGAAGTTTATACTCCCCGCGAACCCTCTGCCTGGCCGGCGCTGGCAAAGGAGCGAGTACTTGGACGGCGGCTGGGGAAGGAAGAAACAGAGCGCCATGTTGGTCCAGAAACGGGATAAACAGAGAAGGCAAAACCTTACTTTTACATCAAAATCTTAGGAATTTAAAATAAGTCTTCTTCCAGATCCTTCCCACCTCTCTGTTTGAAGTGTGTGAAAGGTAATCACAGCTCCAACGCCTCCTTCTGACGACCCTGCCGATTTCCACAGAAGCTTTGCCAATGTCCAGCACTGTTGTAGTGGGCCAAACAACCCAAGCCACTCAGTTCCAGGTACACAGTGACCCGAGCAAGCTCAGCCCTGGTACCTCTACCGCAGAACCAAACCTGTGCCACGTATTGCTGTCTGTAAGTAATGGGTATCCAGATGTGTGAGAATCTGGGTGGTCCTGAGAGACTCCCCCACACAGACCGAAAGCCGCGCTCCAGCAGCTGGATGGATGGAGCAGGTGCACTGGAGCAGAGGTCCCGTGTCCCTCGTCAGGGGAGCTGTGGGGTAAAGGTGCTTTCTGCTCCACCGCAGATGAGAACATCACAGCCATTAATCTTATTTTTTTTCCCCAAAGCGTTTTTAATACTTAAAAATTGGAATTTAAGCAGCAGAATAAAAAAGAATAAAAATACATAACTTTGGATTTTTTTTTGTCTAAGACAAAAATAAGTTGTGAAGGTTGAGTTTTATTTTATTTTCCTGTCTCCTGATTCCAGCCTCTGCCTCAGGACCTCAGGAGTGGAGAGCCGCAGCAAGGACTGGCCACAGCTCTCCTTGAGCGCTTTGTAGAGGTTCTAGGTGGAGCACAGGGCCTGCAGAACAGCCTTCTTATCCCCTCCTAACTCTGGAAGGTGGGTACCCATGAGAGAAATGAGGCCAGGCCAGGGTCTGCGTGGGACTCAGTATGGAGCTCCAGACGCCTGGCCTGGGCTGCCGAGAGTGGGGAAGCTCAGGGAACAGTGACATACCAAAAGCATGTTAGTATTTTTTGGACAAAATTATTTATGAACTCACGAAAAAGAAAAGGAACACCTTTACACAGGGAAAGTTATGCCCTTTCTCTCTTTGAAATATTCGAAATAACGTAGTTTTTTTTTTTAAAGAAAAGTTTTAATTTTACAGAAAACATGTAAGAACAACCCCGTCCCCTTGCTAAGATGGTCAAGGTGTTGACGTAGCACTTTGTAAAGCTTTATTATTTTTATAGAACTTTTGTAGATGATAACCGACCTCTGATGACCAGGCCTCATCATGTGGTGGGGTCGTCACTTTCGGCCTTTCTTTCTGTGGTTATTCTCCTCAAGTCTTCCACTCTTGTCTTGATTCTGATGTTGGAGCCAGGGGTAACCAAGAGTGGGGATAACTCAGGCATGGGCTCATAGCCTTTGCTTGAGCCCTGGTTCCGCTACTGAATTATCTGGGCAAGTCAACTTCTTTATGAGCCTCAGTTTTCTCCTCTGGACAATGGGGAGAGTCTTCGGTGGGACCATTGTAAGCCGGAGAGGTTTAGCCATGCATCAGCTCCAGGCTGTGTACTTATGACAGATCCCTCCAGGCAGTCATACAGCTTTGCCCTCTGCCTTATTGTGTCCCTCAGACCTGAACTGGTACATGTCACAAAGCTTGACATGGAGCTTGAGAACTGGATTAGGTGTATGAACCCCCCAAACAGGATAGGCTTCCCACATCCACTGACTTCCTCTGTAGCCTGAGACCTTCCTGGTCCCTTCCTGGGAACCAGTGTCCCTGGCTTCCAGAATCTATTCTTTTCAAACACTTCACAGGGGGAATTTCTATGCTTGGGGGTTTTACTTTTAGGTATGACAACTAGGTATGATCAGTGAAATATAGAGTTAAGGTAAGTGGTACAGTTTGGGGTTAAACAGAAAGAACACAGCTTTGGACAACAGTACTTTCGCTCTGACTTTTAACTTAAAGCTCACTCGCAAATAGAGTGGGCCTGGAATAGCCAGGGATCATTGATTCTTGGAGAACACAATTTAAAAAGAGAATTCTCAACAGGACTGGTACCACACACTTGTAATCCCGGCACTTGGGAGGTGGGGCAGGAGTTCAGCCTCAGTGACTGGCCTGTCTATAGGAGACCCTGTTTTAGAAAGCAGAAAGGAGGAGAAGGAAAATTCTAAAAACCCATGGATTATTTATTTATTTATTAAATTATTGGCAGTTTATCTCCAGAGTTCTAAGCCACAGTCTACCTTTTGTCTTTGGTGGAAACTCTGCCTCCCTGACATGCTGAGGAAGCTCCTTCCGCGCCTTCAGCCAATAGCCTTTAAGATACTAGCCCACTGTGGTGTGGTCTCTTATACTTTAAAAAGCGCATGACCGGCGCACTCTCTCTTGCTTCTGGCTCCTGTTTCTGTGGCGGCTAACTGTCTGTTTCCTTTTGCGATGAGAGGACTGTTGTTTGTGACGGTGATCTGTAAGTTTTTTTCCTCAAATAAGTAACCCTTTTTATTATCCCTAATTCTTAACTGGTGTGGGATTGTTTTGCGGCTTCATCGACACCCACCCATTCTCTACTGAGATGATCCCAGGTCTCACTCTCTCTCCATTACCTCCTAAGGGAGAATTTTAGCCCCAGATAGACTTAGTTCCCAAACTTCCTTTGGAATGCTTCCTTGTCATGAATGCTTCTTAAATGCGCACTTCTACCACAAACTGTGAAGGCCTCGTGACATGAACAAGTCCAATTGCCTTTCAACCTGGACACGTGCCTCACCATGTGGGTGGGATGCTCTCTCCAAAGAGAGAATTGTATGAGGTCAGGCTGTTGTTTGTAGTGTGGTGGAGTTCTCGGTACACAGCTGGTGCTTTTGCTATCACAGTGTTCTCTGTATTTGGCAGAAATGAAACAAATTAGTAATTAAGAGTTGGTGTAGTCCATTTCTTGAGTCTTTGAGAGCTGAGGCCATCAGTATTGGAGGAAAGAGTAAAATAGTTCATAATTGAATTTGGAAGTATCAATAGGAAGAAGTGATTTTTTTTTGAAGTCATCCCCACTCTGTGGACTCACTGAGAAGTTCAGAAAGAACGACAAGCCTAGAAACAGCAAGCGGTTGCAGCACAGGAGGGGCTGAAATCATGGCACTGTCTTATAAAGAGGAACTAAGGAATCCCTATCAAATAATTAGTTCCAGCTTAGGGACAGGGAATACATAAATTGAGTCGGTCACAAATTGTCATAGGACATGAGGAGGCTTCTGGCTAAGCAAGGAACCAACATCCATAAAGGTAGTAACTATAATCTATTAAAACCCTCCCAGAAGTTATTAAAACCTAGAACATGGGAAATGAGAGGCTGTAGATTGTTCTGGGTTAAGGTGAAAAAGGTGAGGTGTGGAGACAATGAGGTAGTGGCAAAAATACAGGGAGTGAACGGGCTCTTGGGCCCTGTGGAAAGAAGCTAGTGAAACAACTCCTTCATCCGAAAACTGAAGGAACTGGAGAGAATCTGCTGTGGGACAACCATCTTGTATTGTTTTAATAAAATGCTGATTGATCAGTAGCCAGGCAGGAAGTAGAGGTGGGGCAATGAGAACAGGAGAATTCTGGGAAGAGGAAAGGGTCAGTTTGCAGTCATAATCCAGACATAGAGAAAGCAGGATGAGAATGCCTCACTGATAAAAGGTACCAAGCCAAGTGGCTAACACAGACAAGAATTATGGACTAATGCTGTAGGATGGGGTGGGACAGAAACCTCTGTCAACAAATGGTGCCAGTGTGGACAACTATATTAACATAAAACTTGAGAGACCTTGGGAAAGAATTCTAGACACAAAAAGAACAGAGTTAAGCACAGCTTCTTTGTAGCAGAATTTTCTCAAGTGGGCTCTGTTTGCTAGAGATAAGCACATCTCATTTAAGAGAGATTTCCTGACTCAGCTTTAGCTACAAAAAGCTTGCAGCTCTTTTAAGAGGCCCCACCACCAAACACTTAAATGGTGATGATGAGTAGCCAACTGAATGCTTTTTGGTGGTGGTAGGGAACTTGGAACTCCATAGAGTTTTGGCAATAAGCATGGTTCTGGCCAATACCTCCACAAGAGGCTAGACTCTCAGAAAGCTAAGGAATGGAGTGGATCCAGCTATCAAAGTCATGGCTTTAATTTTAACCATATTGATTAACAAATTAAAGACTCATGTGATCAGAAAAAGAGATGTACAGTAAAGAAATTCAAAAACAAAGAAAATCTCTAAATGATTTACACTGTGCTTAAAAATATATGTAGGCTTGGGAGAGAAAAGAAAAAGGATAAAGTTCTTAAAATAAAAAAGAAAGAAAGAGAGTAGTTGGGCGTGGTGGCACACACCTTTAATCCCAACACTTGGAAGGCAGAGGCAGGTGGATATCTGTGAGTTCAAGGTCAACCTGATCTACAGAGTGAGTGCCAGGACATTCAAAGATACACAGAGAAACCTAGTCTCAAAAAACCAAAAATTAAAAATAAAAATAAAAGAAATAGAGTTTAGGGGCTGGAGAGATGGCTCAGAGGTTAAGAGCACTGGCTGTTCTTCCAGAGGTCCTGAGTTCAATTCCCAGAAACCACATGGTGGTTCACAACCATCTGTAATGAGATCTAGTACCCTCTTCTGGAAAGTGTATATATAATAAATAAAGATATAAATAAATAGAGTTTTAAATAAAGCGACATAAAGATGTAAAATATACAGAGAGTCTATATGTTATTGTGTTGTCTTTAAATTGTTTGATGGCTGAGGAATGAACAACAGCTGCTAAAAGACATTTGCTTACAAATGCTGCAGGATTCATCCAACATATATATTTTGAAAATGCTTTGACTTCAAAATTTAAGTCAAAAGATAACATTACTTTGGAGAAGAGGTTTTGCTTTTGTTTTCACAAAAAAATGAGAGGCTGTGGATTCATTCTGGGTTAAGAAAAATCATGTTTGATCAAGGAAGATCCCCTGAAGAATCTCCAATAAGAGCAGACGGCCCAGGTGATCCAACATTTCAGAGGACCTCTGTTGAAGTTTCCTCTGAGTTCTATATCCAAAACAGTTTCAAGACTGCTGGTTTAGATGATCAAGCCTCACAGAATACTCCAGTCAGGACTTGATCATAATTCTAAATTTGCTTTAGATCCCTGTAAGATTATCAGTACCCCCAATCAGCAGGAAGTATCCCGGAAAACTATGCCTACATTCCCCCCCAAAATGGATTATAGATGTTTGTCTTTGTTTAGAGTATTGGTTACAAGTTGTTATGGATAAAGGTCTGGAAAAAAAGCTAAACAAAGGAGATTAGATTCAAAGTTCTTGTTTTGAAAGAAAAAGAGAGAATTACTGTAGGACAGTGATCTCGAATTGTTTTAATAAAATGCTGATTGACCAGTAGCCAAGCAGGAAGTATAGGCAAGGCAACCAGTCAGGAAGCAGAGGCAGGGTGATGAGAACAGGAGAATTCTGGGAAGAGGAAAGGGTCAGTCATCATTCAGAACACAGAGGAAGCAAGATGAGAATGCCATGCTGATAAAAGGTTCCAAGCCACATGGCTAACACAGAGAATAATTATGGACAAATGCTGTGGGCCTTGGTGTGACAGAAACGTTTGTCAACAAGAATCAGCATACACCTTACCTTTTCTCTGAGAATTATAACTAGATAACCAAGGAGAAGACAAAAGAGGTTTTTGTAGTTGTTTGCTTTTGATTTTTTTCTTGTTGTTGTTTTTCCAGTGCTGTGTGTTGAACCCTAAGCTTTCGGCATCTTAACAAATCTTTCCTTGATGTAGGAGTGCCTTTCTATAAATATTTTCAAGCTAATAAATAAAGTCAGTAAGACAGAATGAGACTATCTGTAACCTCTAAAGGAGGAATGGATCTGGAACTTAAGCTGATGTCATCAAATAGATGTTAATACTACAGAACACATCCTAACCAGAAAATAGGAAATCAGTCTGAGGCCTCCCCTCTGTTCATGAGTCCTTCCTTACACCATTCCAGATGCGAGTCACACTGCCTTTTTAATAGGATTTCTCCATGTGCCCAGCACACACCTGCTCCATGTGTCCTCTCACTTGGTTATTGTATGGATCCCCTGTTTCTGCCCCTGTATCCCATAGTCTAATGTCCACTTAGCAACTAAATAACCATCTTTAAAATGTAAGTCAATGCACAGTAGACCTCTGCTCAAACCTGGCAATGGCTTCCCATTAACACTTTTCTCTCTCCTCAGTCCCATTGTTTTTATTCTCTGTCCCCCCTCCTCCAGCCTGTGTGTACTTATTGAGATAACAGATTGCTATGTGGCCTAGGCTGATCTGAAACTGTTTATTTATTTATTTTAGACATGGTATCACTCTGTAGATCAGACCAACATTGGACTCAGATACCTGCCTACATCTGCCTCTTGAATGCTGGCATTAAAGATGGACATCACCATGCCTGACTACAATTTTCTTCTTATATAGTTCAGGTTGGTTTAAACCCTTGATTTTCCAGCCTGAGTACTGGCATCATGGGTATGGGTCACAATGCCAAGCTCCTGTTGACTCAGATAATATCAAAGGCCTTTACCATGGCCAATAAGATGATCCAGGATCTGTTCCAAACCAGCTACCCTCTCCCTGTCTCACTGCTTTCAGCCACATGGCCCCTTTTGCCGTTCTGTAAATGCTGGGATGCATCTCCCTCTCAGCACCTTCCTGTGCACAACTGTTTCCTCAATCTTCTTTGCTTGGCTTCTGCTTGGAAACAGCTCCTCTTGGGGAGGCATTTTTGACTGTCTTCTATCAGCTGCACTACTGGTACTGTTAATTCTTTTTGACTCACTTCATTATTTTTATAGCACTTGCTAGTGTGTGTTTATTTATCATCTCTTTTCCGTTTGACCATAAGATCCAGAGGCATGGATTGTGTTCTCTTATTCTCTTAATACTCTGGAGTAGTGCCTGATTATATACTATGTACTCAATAAGTACTCTTGGAATAAATGAATCAGTGTGTTATAGTACCTTGCTTTAAACGTCACTCAGTCACCACAGCTGATGGAAGACAGCAAACAGTGACTTTTTTTTGTCCTTTTTTTCTTTTGGTTTTTCAAGATAGGGTTTCTCTGTGTAACAGCCCTGACTGTCCTGGAACTCATAACTCAGTAGACTAGGCTTGCCTCAAACTCACAGAGATCTGCCTGCCTCTGCCTCCTGAGTACTGGGATTAAAGGCATGTCCTCTGTACTATTAAACATCTTTCCTGGTAATTTTATACCATTAGTAGTGTTTCTAAAATCTTATATTTATATTTTGTGTATATGTGCATTAGAGATCTGATTATATTCCTGTGTTATGTTTATGTGGGAACAAAGTATCCTAGCTCCATAACAAACTTGAAAATTCTATGATGAAAGAAATGAGTTTGAAAGTCAAGAGAGGGGACAGAAATGAAGCATGCCAGTTATTGGTCAGTTATTGGTCAACATGTTGTAAGACAAGGATAATCTTCTGCTGTCATACTCTCTGGGAGCCACTAGGTGGTGCTGTCAGAGACGTATGGTTTTCATGTGACTGCCCAGGGTGAAATAAAATGCAAAAACTTTAAAGTTGAACAGTTGAGGTTTTTGAAATCACAATAACGTCATGTAGTTATTGAAAACCATAAATAAGAAAATTGAATAAGCATTCCATTGTGTATTCAGAGAAAAAACTACTATGAATAGCATTAATAAACTTCACAACAAGGGCTTGTGTGGTAAGTGCTTGTTACATGTCTGGTTATGCCACTGCAGTCTTCCCAGGCTGATTAGGAAATATGTAGCTATGCATATATTGATAAGTGTATCAAATTAGTTGGGTTTTTTTTCTGACTTGGCGCATAGTAGAGTGATCAGTAAACAAAAGTTAAGTGGATTTTGAGAACTTAGCTATGTAGTTCATGAAGAGCACCTTCTCCATATTGGCATTCCATCTTACAGTGCTTGTTGTTTAGTACTGATGGATTTGCAGGGTCACTGGATAGATGTCATCCATTAAAGTTGCCCTAAAAGAGCTGTATTAATTGGTTGAGCAACCCAGAAAGAATAAGTCCAAATTCAGTGTCTCATTTGATGTTTTCCCTTTATTCGTCAGCTCAAGGTCTGGGCTCAGGGAACTGTGTCCCAGAATGGGAGAAATCAGCATGGACTCCTTGGGGTTCCACTTTGTGCTGTCTAGGTTACACTTTTAATGGCACTCACTGAAACAGAGTTGGGCGCCAGCATTGGCTCAGGGCAGCTGTCCTCTGCAGACTCCCTCGGAGTCACTGCACAGGGAGTGGAGTCTAGTGCCCTTTGGCATACATACCCATCTCTTTTCTTTCTATGACTAAACTATGGAGGTTTCTACGCCAACAAAAGATTAATTTAGTTAACTACATTAATGTCCCTGAACTGCTCTGAGCAAAGTACTATGCCAGATGAATGGAAGGGGAAGGAGAGAAAGGTGATGTCATCTCTGCTCCCAGAAGCTTCCATAGTAACTGATAGGATGAGGAAAGCATGAACCTTCAAGAGGGTACATAACACTCACTTCCAAGTCTCCTGACGGCCACTCGGGAACAACAGAATTTCTGAAGCAGAAAGAAGGGGCATCCATGTCAGGAACACCTAGAGTGGCAGCTCAGCTTGCATCTCAGAACTCCTTGATGGGACTACTGGTGGTGTGGGGATTTGGGGGGGGCTGTCTCTAGTATATTTCCAGTAAGTGTCGCAAGTCCTGTGTGCTGAGGTTTGAAATGCATTGCTATGGTGTCCAAGATAACCACAGACAACACTGGAAATTACAGAAAGGAAGCGAAAGTACATGCCCAACATGCTTTCTTACACAGCACACACTTGCTAATCCACCTCTGCCTTTGGGCCCGTCCTCCGTCTCCAATATCATCACCATCATTTTGCCCATTTTAGAGTAAAGAAATCAAGGTACAGAGAGTTCAATAATTTGCCCATGACACACATAGAAAAAGGAGATACCTGACTCGAACCCAAAGCCCAGGCTTTCAACCACTCTTCCAGCTGCCTTTCATAAATGCTGGCTTTCAGAGAGGCCTCGCTCAGAGAAATGCAGAATTGCCCAAGCAAAGGACATAGGCACAATGATTTATTTTGAAATGTAATGTATATCCATCAAGAACTCTTGGTTCTCTTTAGTCCCTTTACAACTATATTATATGGTATTGTTTTCACCCTTCCAAAGACACCAGGGTAGTCTTTCAAAGGAGCAGAACAGCAATAAATTGAGTGTCTTTACTATATGATACCCCACATGCACTGTCTTACCTAATTCTTGTGATAACTGGCATAATGTATGCTCCATTTAGAGCTAAAAATATTATCACAGCGCATAGGTGCTCCCTGCAAAGTGAATAGCTATTAAATAGTTTATCCCCCTTTTTTGGTATCTCTTGCATTAATGAAGATGTATTTAGCTACAAGCAACAGAAACCACGATTCAAAGTGGCCTGAACAACACAGAAAGATGTTCTCACAGTGACAGGAGTATCAGCAATTCCTGAGACAGGATAGCCTTCAAGTTGGTCAACTCAGAGGCTTAGCAGTGCCATCAGATCCTAAAATCAATGTAACTTTGCTACCTGCTTAAATTTGGGTAGTTTTATGGGTTGTGTTGTAGTTCCCCAAATATAAATATTCAATTCTAATTCCCAGTATTTCAAAATGTAAATTTATTTGGGTATATAATAGTTATAACAATTATTTTTTTGTGTATGAATATGTGTATGTGTCTTGGCATGTGTATGCCATTGTGTGTGTGTGTGTGTGTGTGTGTGTGTGTGTGTAGGTTAAAGGATTATTTGTGGGAATTATTAAGTTCTCTTGTTCTAATGAATGGATCTCAGGGAGTGAACATAGGTTGTCAGGGCTTGCTGGGAAGTCCCTTTCCTGCTGAGCCATTTTGACAGCTGGAAACAGAATTTTTTGCAGAGGTAATGAGTTAAAGTTGTTAAAGGACCAATATGAACAGTGTCCCTATACAAAAGAGAAACATGGGCACAAAGACAGACACATGTGGAGGGAAGATACTGTGAGATGAAAGAAAAGATGGCTGCATTAGTGGAATGATACATCTCACAGCCAAGCAAGGGTAGGGGTTTCAGGCAAGCCCCAGGTCCTGAAAGAACACAGGAGTCAAACCTAAAATTATCTATCTATCTATCTATCTATCTATCTATCTATCTATCTATCTATCTATCTATCTATCACCCCCAAACAAACAAACAAATGAAAACCAGATACATAGCCCTGCTGACATCTTGATTTCCAGCTCCTAACTTCCAAAACTATGAAGTCATATTGCTTTGAGTCCCCAAAGAATGAACTCAGTGTTGTTTCCTGCTTCTTTGATGCTGTTTTCATGCTTTGGCTGTTTGATGGATATCCACTACACCTTCAGGGTTACAGTCAGACAATGTGTCTTTGGTTGGCAAGAAAACTCTTCGTTGTTGGGACCCAGCAAACTTTCTCTCCACTTCACAGGTCAAAATCCCATGCCTTTCCCCAGACTCAGTACTGGCTGTGTTAGTTACTTTTCTGCTGCTACGACAGAATACTCAACAAACAGCTTAGAGGAGAAAGGGCCTAATTTGGATTTTAGTTTTAGAGGGATTCCATCTGTCATGAAGAGGAAGACATGGTAACAGGAGCATGAGACCGCTTGATATGCACACAGGGATCACAGAGAGAGTATGAGGTGGAACCAGGCTATATAACCTCAAGGCCACCCTCAGTGATGTACTTCCTCCAGCAAGACTCCCCTTCCTAGAGGTTCCTTAACCTTCCCCAACAGTACCACTAACAGAGGACCAAGGGTTCAAATACATGAGCCTATGGAGGGCATTTTCTGTTCAAACCACAAAAGTGGCAAAGGCAATAGGATGTCCCTCGATTGGTTTGCCCTGCCTGCTATGAACTTGATTGTGTCCTCCATAATCTGTTAGGCCCTGGTGTGATTGTATTTAGGGGTAGGCGTTAGCCTTAGTTGCTTTTCCTGTTGTGGTGGTAAATATCTTGACAAGCCACTCAAGGGACAAAGGGCTTATTTGGGTTCCCAGTTCAAGGCAAAGTGCTTCATGTGATAGTTCTTGAGAGTTTCACACAGCTGTGAGCGCTGGAGATAGATGGTCACCTTGCCCTGGCCTGTCCTCAGCTTACTGTCTACTCTTTACACAGTCCATGTTCCAATCTCAGAGATTACTGCCACCTGCAGTAGGCGGATCTTCCTATCTCAGTTAACCTAATTAAGATAATCACCTGTAGGCATGCCCAGAGGTTCACCTCCCAGGTGACCTAGATCTCATTTAGTTGGCAGTTAAAATTAAGCCTTAAAAAAAGTAATTAAAACTAAATGAAATCATGAAAGTGGAGTTGTAACCCATTAGGATTAGTGGTTTTATGAAAATAAAAAGACTCTCTCTCTCTCTCTCCCATCTCTCCCTCCCTCCCTTTCCTTCCCTCCCTCCTCCCCAGAAAGGTTATGTGAGCACAGAGAAAGAAGGTGGCTATAAGCCAGGAATAGAGCTCTCAGAAGACACTAATTAATCCTAACCAACCCTGATTTGGGCCTCCCCAGCTGTAAAAAAAAAAATGGGTTGTTGAAGCCACCCAATCTATGGTAAGTCATCAAGAACTGACTATGCATCACCTTATATGTGAATAGTTTAGAGGCCATGGGATTTTAGTTGGTAAAATGCCTCCTGCACAAACATGAGGTCCTGAATTTGATTCCCCCAACCCGCATTAAAATCTGAGCATTATGGCACATAGTGCTGGGCAGGTAAAGACAGGCAGATCCTTGGATTTACTGGCCAGTCAGCCTAGTGTGTTGGTGAGCTCCGGGGTCAGTGAGAAATCCTGTCTTAAAAAAAATTAGGTGGAAAATGATGGACGAAGACACCCAACATTGACTCAGGTTGTCTCATGCGTGTGCACACACATGTGCACAAATTTACCCAAATGCAGCTATGCACACATATGAGCATGCACACATACACACACATGCACAAGAAGAAAATGGAGGTGCCAGCTTTTCCTGAGATGCATGGGAGTGTGTAGAAGGAGCTGTTGGACAAGATCAAGCACAATCAGGAAGGAAGGTGGACAAGCGGAAGGAATGTTGGACAACTACCAAGAGACTACTCTATCCCAGATCTTCCCACCACTCCGTAGCCATCTTTTTTTTTTTTTGTCCAGATTTCTCTGCATATGATGGGAATACTTACTTCTGTCTGACATCGAGGTAAGAGAAGTGAGCTGGGATTTGTAAAGTAATTTGATTTACATCAACGTTGTTTCTTATAGACCCCAAAGCTCTGTGCTTGATTCAATGGCCAAAGCAGACTTCCAAGTGGAGGTGTCACGGTGCCATTGGAAGAGCATACACTTGTCCCCTCTTACTCTTTCTGTACCCAATCTCTGCGAGACTCTCTTGGGAGGGAGGGCTACTGGGCGGGCACTGAAGTGGGCACGTTGGGGCTCAGGATTTGGGGACTATTCAGAAAACACCCTCACCATCCTCACTGGGGGCTTTTCCTCTGCTTCATAAAAAGCCAGACACCTAGTTGCCCATGCCCGCCGCCCAGACCAACCAGCTGTCTCCCACACAAACCTGCAGGCCTTGTGCAGTTCCTGAGGCATATATAAGGGAAGAGAAATCCATTAAAGGGCCCAGAATGTGGTGGGAGAGCTATGACAGGGTAAGTATGATGTAATTTAAGTATTTTGGCACCACGAATGAAAGGAAATTACATTTCCTATTATCTCCCAACAGTTATTGAAAATGAAATGAAATATATTCTATTCTCCCCCCACCCCCCCAAGTCAGGGTTTTTTCCCCTCTCGGATGTGTTTTTCCCCCCTGCTATTTGTTCATTTGGTATGCAGCCCCCTCTTCTCTCAACATGGAGGCATCCTGTTAGAAAACATCCAATGGAAAAAAATGGACAGAAAAAGTATACTACTCCTTTAAAATATATTGCAAGAATACTCATTTCCAGCTTTTTATTGCGGCACTAGCTGGTATTCTTGCATGCAATTTTGTAATTTATTCTGAACATTCTACTTAAACCTTTTTTCAATAGCATGATTTTATTAGAGTCAGCTCACTGGACTTTCCCAAAAAGGTATTTAAGATCAAATAAAACCAGTGCTTGGAAAAATATCATTACAATATGAAAGCAGTTACAAAAACATTAGTACTGCAAAGTTTTATTTCAAATGGCTGAGCTTGCTGTACCCCGGGTTATGGTACTTCTGCTGCTGCAGACATACTTTTCTGGAGAAAGGGGAAAAACTGTCATCTTAGCAGTTTTTGCACATGGTGTGGGGGGGTGGAAGGGGCATAAAATTTGCAAGTAAGGGAGAAAGAACTTTAGATGCTGGCATTGATGAGAACGTGGACTTTTACTCCCAACCTATTATCTTGACCCTTACTCCCTAACCACTCTACTGCCCAGCTGTCCCCACAGATAGGATAAGCACCTCCACAGCAGGCTTTCAGTCACAGACAGGATGCAGTCTTTTAGCAAATGCCAATGGCACCTTCTGAAGGCACAAGTGGCCTGACAGTGGAATCCGTTGTGCCAGCCTGTTATGCCCACTCTCGGCTACACTCTGGTCAGCAGAGAGCATCTTTGGTCAAGTGCTGTCTTCAGCACTTCTGTCTGGTCAGGCTCAGAGGAAGGCTACATCTGTGATGGGCAGTGGGTTCCCTACCTCCAGCTCTTCTATCTCGTGAACGAGTTCCAAGGTCATCCCTACGCTCACCTCGAACCAGGCCACGGAGCAAACCAATCCTGCTCCCTGGGCTGCAGTGTGGAGCTCCGGAGGCAAGCACTCCTTCCTTCGGTTGTGAACAATCTCTCCATTTCTCAGGTAGTTTTTGTGAAGTCCGTGGCCGTAGCCCAATGGGCCTCCTTTTCGAGGTGGCTGCTGTCAATCAAAGGCTAGTGGTTATGAGGGAGAAAAGCATCATTTGTCCTGGTCTCCAAAGTGCTGCCGGATTCAGGGTTTACATTTAAGAAGTGCTCTGCTCTGGATGCGTAGCATATTTGGTCAGTGAAGAGGAAATAAATTCCCATTTTTACATACTGGCATTTCATGTAGGTGATTATTAATCCACATGCAATTCTCTTACCCAATATTTCTCTCAGCTCTCTTCCTCCAAGCGTCAAATCTGTGGCAAAACACTTCCATCCTGAAGTTGGCAGATTAGGTGGTTTCTGCGTGGACTTTCAAATGTGATTTTTTTTAAAAAAATTGCGAGTTACCATTCATATTACTTTCCTAAGGAGAAATATGCTTAGAAAGTAAAGTCTTTATTGCTTCTTAAAAGGCCTAGCACTCTGTGATAAATTCTCATATTTTGACTGTTAATATGTTTGAATGAAAATTATTTATACATTTGGGTGAGGTTGAGTGGTTTTCATTTGATTGCTGCCTCTGGAAATGAAAGCAGAGTAGCAGGAAATTTACATGTCAGGCTGTGATGTATATCCAGATTATGAGATGATTGCGCGGCAGACGAACCCCAAGTAGAATCATTCCCATCACACTGTGACAACTGCAATTCCTGACAAGGCCTCTTAGTTTTGGGGGCTATTATCATTGTACAAGAGTATAATCTATTGACAGCAGAGCCGCTTAATACATTGAAAGGCAGACAGTGGAAGAAACCTTAACTGTTTTCATTCGCCGCTGCACAAGGGCACAGATCAAAAGTGAATTATATCTAAAAATATGCACGCGTGATGACGGGATGCATGGCATTCATCAGCCTGTTTAGTCATGGTTAGGCTGAGGTGGGGAGGAACCAATATCCCTGGCATATGTGCTCGGAAATAGAGATATGAGACCGGGAACCAAATCGCTGGCCAGTCAGAGAGCAAACAGGGCAGAGATCTCTTTAATCGTGGCTCCCTGTCTTTCTAAGCCACGCCGTCCTTGCCTGCATCAGTATTTCGGGTTCACGAGGGGTGAGTGAGTGCCAGTGACCTGGGCTCCCCTGGGGTGAGTGGAGAGCTGTGTGTCTTGGTCACGTCTCATGTGGGTGTGCAGGTATGGAGCCTAGCACTGTGTGTTACAGAGGTGGCTAACCTGTGGCTCTTCTGGATGCCCAGGGTTAGACCAGGTACAGGGCACACGGAGCACTCCCGGAAGGGACAGTATGTGGCCTGGTCAGTTCTCCAAGTTCCAAATGACCTTGAGTGTTGGTAGAGCAGGGCTGCTTTTCTGCTTTGTCCCAGATGCAGAGGGTCAGGGTCGCTCTGGGCTTTGTGATAGGCAAGCTCCTACAGCTTAGCTGCGGCACCGATGCCCAGTGCCAGTGGGACTCAGCTTGCTCCTCGTGATGAGAAAACTCGGGTCTGACTAAGGAGCATCATGGTTTCCTATGTGACAGGGCTCAAAATGGGCCACAATGAGGATGCTGAATTCCCAAATTCACCAAGGCTCTGCAAAGTACAACAGGGCAAACCATCATTTTACAGAACAAATGATGTCGAGGGGGAGTTGAAAAGGTGAGACGAAGAGGTCTGATGAGTTAACGGCATGTTTTATCGAGGAATTAGTTAATCAGTTAATATTCAGTTGATACACTTAAAATGGCTGAGTGGAGGCGGAGGAGAAAGAAGATAAAGGGTTGAAATACCAACGCTCGACTCAGTGCCAGACACAGCTTCCAGGTCCAGTGAGTTTCTCTAATCTTGTGAGTGAAGGTGCTGAATTAAGCCACGCCCACCCACCTTTCTTCTCAAGCCCAGACTATTAGATTGAATGTAAAATTATTTTTGATGTTCAGTACAAAGTCTAATTCTGACAGGAGACATGTAGCCTTCAAAAGACTTCACAGACTGTCAGAGCAATGCAAGGGATTGGTTCCCCAAAGTCTACAACACATTGAGGAAGTCTAGAGCCTGTTCAAGCTCACCAGGCTAGAACTGGAGAATTATGGGAATGAGAATCCTCTGGCTGCTGGAGCCTCTCTCAGTTGTGGGTATGGCAGCCCGGGAAGGAATTCACTCTCTGAGGAGAAGGGAGTGGATAAGCAAGAGGAAACCACCCATGTCCAAGGGCTGTACCCTGTGACAGGCAAGGCCTTGTTGCTGGTGTTACCTTTGTGAGTGATCAGCATCAACATTTACAGATGACCTTCTGTGTTTGAGGACAATGGCGTATGCTGATGTCACCCCATTTTGCCAAGGCGTAGCAGGCCACACTGTGGTGGATAAAGAGATGGCAGCCGCAGTTAGGAAGGAATTTGCGTTTTAAACTGCTGCATCCAGCATAGGTTCAGAGAAAAGACACAATACATTTAGTAAGCTTTCCTTGAGAGACATTCTGGATGTAAGAAAAACATTTGTTTTGTCGTCAGTTTGACATGAGTTGGGGTCGTTTGGAAAGTGTGAACCTCAACTGAGACAGCACAAGTCTGTGAGGTGTCTTCTAAGTTGTGATTGATGTGGGAGGACCCAGCCCACTGTGCATGGTGTCACCCATGAGCGGGTGCCCTGGGTGGTATAAACAAGCAGCCTGAGCAAGCCCTAAGAGAGCAAGCCAGTAAACAGTTCTGCTTCAGTTCCTGCCTTGAGTTTCTTCTCTGACTTCCCTTCACGATGGACTATAAGATAAGATGAAATACCCCCTTTCTTCCCCACATTGCTTTAGGTCATGGAGTTTATCATAGCAACAGAAGCAAACAGAAATCGTGCCAAGTGCACTGAGTATGAACTATCAACGCCCGTATTGACCTTGGTCACCTGGCCTTGATGGTTTGCATCTTCTATCTGCCTCCTGTCTGTGATGTGTTATTTAGGATGAGGCCAGGTCTAGTTCACACTGGAGATGCCGTCAGATTGCATCTTCAGGAATCTGCTTTGGGCAGTGGTTTGGGCTGTGTTGGGGTTTTCTGGGACGGGGTATCAAGAGCAGCTGGCCTTCTCTGCTCTTTCAGGAAGTAGTGACAAAGGTGGCCTGGAAAGAGGAAAGGATGTGACTGAAAGAATGCAACCAGAGGAGGGGGAGATGTAGAGGGGCAGGATTTTCTCCCTGAACAGTGCTTTCCAGGATGTGGTCCTGGGGTGATGCAGGTGACTTGAGAGATATACCTGGATTTATGTTAGCTCCGTGTCTCCTGTTTTTTTCCTCTTAAGTTAGTTCACGTAATTTTTTGGTAAGACATAATTCATGTTTCCTAAGATATTTTAGGAAAAACTTTACTGTAACTCTGATGATTTATGGATGCATTTATTTTGTGTGTGGATTTCAGGGATTGCACTCAGGTTACCAGGCTCGGTGGCAAGCACCTTTACCCACAGAGTCACCGCACTGCCCCAATACAATATTTTAAATTAATTCTTTGAGAGTTTCACATGCACATATAATATATCTTGATCATAATCACCCCTCCCCTACTCTCCCTTCCAACCTCCTCCTGGATCCCAAGTCCAGGTCCTCTTTAATCTTTTTTTATAACCCACTTAGTCCTGCCCACGTATGTATGCATGGGTGTGGGGCCATCTACCTGCAGCACGGTTAACCTACCAGGGACCCAAACCTAAAGAAAAACGGATGCTGCTCCCTTCCAGTCATCCATTGTCAGCTGCTCCTCAGCTGGAGAAGGGAGCCTTGTGTTCATCTCCCCACTGTGCCAGAGTGTTGACTGGCGTGTTCTTGCGCCGGTCTCGGGCGGGTAGTCTCAGCCGCTGTGAGCCAAGAGTGCAGTGGTCCTGGCATGTGCAGACGTCGCTGCTTTGCTCCAGTCTTCCTCAGCCCCAGGCTATTACACTCTTTCCATTCTCTCCTCTAGGATGTTCCCAAGCCTCGTGGGATAGATGTCCCATTTATGACTGAGAACCCCACTTTGGTCAATTGTACATCTCTGTTAACTGGAGGGTAGTTTTTTCTTTCAAAGATTTGTTATTACTATTATTCATGTCTATTTACATTGAGGGGGATGTACACACGCCATGGCATGTGTGGGGAGGCCAAAGAACCACTTTTGGGAGTGGGTTTCTCCTTCCACCACATAATCGCTCCTGGGGATCGAGCAGCAGGCACCTCACCCACTAAGCCATCTCCCTGAACTATTGCTATTATTTAAATGGTGTGTATATATGTGTGTGTGTGAGTGTTGGTGTCTGTAGAGGCCAGAGGTATCAGATTCCCCTAGAGATGACCTTAACAGTTGTAAGCCACCTCATGTGGGTACCAGGAACCAAGCATGGGTCATCTGTGAGAGCAGCACATCCTCTTAATTGCTGAGCCATCACCCAAACCCCTTAGATAGTTTTAAGCCATTGTTGAAATGCTCTCCCTCAACCTGCAATGCAACTGTGTAAGGGTGGTTGGCCAGAGGCAGGGAAAGCAAACTTCCTGCTGGAGGCTGAGTCTCTGGAATCCAGGCCCTGCCTTGGCATTTTGTGATCTTACAGGAGTTCTTTGGCCTTGGCTTTCTGGAGTATCAGACTGAGCTAAGTGCAGCTACTTCACAGAGCTGGGAGACTTGAAAACCGTAAGTCCTCAGCCGCGTGGCTGGCTCAGTGGTTCTGGTGGGCTTTTGGAAGACCTTGTCCCCCTCTCTCCCAACTGCCTCATTCACACTGAGAGTGTCTCCCAAGCTTAAAACCTCTTGCAAATGCCTCTGTTGCAGATGGAGCACTTCATCAGATTGTGGTTGCTCCTTCCTCACCTCTTCTTCGTCACCTCTCAGAATAACACAGCTTCACCAAGTCCGTAGCATTTAGCAAGGACTTATACACAGCCTGCTCACACACGCTTGATGGATCAACACGCAGTTTGATTGTTCAACTCAAACATTTTTGCTCGCCACTTCCTACCAGGTTAGAGGAGGGGCAGTACACAAGAGGAGCAGGAGCAGAGGGTGAGAGTCTTGCCTTCCACCTCAGCGGCTACCCCTCATACTTGACAGAGGTAGGCTTTTCTTCTTGTCTCTCCGCGTGAGTGCTTGGTAAGGGTGTACCTGAAGGTTGCTGGAGGAGGGGGAGGAGGGGGGAAAGAGGGATGCTCCCAGGCTCTGAGGGGCCCATCAAAATTACAGCCTGGAAGCTTATTCTTACAGTACACCCCGTCTCAGTTGAGCAGAAGCTGTGAAGCACAGGTTTACCTCAGCAGAATCCATCACCAGCAGCGACTTAACAATGTGTCTGAGCTCCGGACTTATTGAACACGCGAGGAGTAGGAACATCAAGCTATTCGGCTGTGAAATAACATCAACAAAGTTAGTTATGTTTAATTTAACTGTTGAATGGAGGTTTAGCAATTTGGGACTGAACCTCGATGAGGAATGGAGAACAGACAAACCAAACAGTAAATTCGCTCTCCTAATGGCCTTGCCGCTGCTGGGAGGAAAAAAAAAAAAAAAAGCTGATCTCTACTTTCCCACCTCCTCCTGTGGCCACCATGCTAGGACCTAGCCCAAGCCCAGCCCTTTCCTGTGCTATCCACCAGGGAAGAGCCAATCACAAATACCACATGGTCCCAAAGCCCAAGAGGACCCAGAAAGAGTAAATGGAGCCTCCCCTGGCCCCATGCCTTTGCTCAGACATTACTCTGGGATAGAGTCCAAACAATCTCATTTGTGTATATGATATGATATAAATTATGGCTTAGGGCGGTGGTTCTCAACTGTCCTAATGTTGCGACCCTTTAATGCAGTTCCTCGTGTTGTAGTGATCCCCAACCATAAAGTTAATTCTTGTTGCTACTTTGTAGCTGTAATTATGCTACTGTTATGAATCATAATATAAATATCTGATATGCAGGATAGCTGATATGTGACCTCTGAGAGGGGTCAGGACCCACAGGTTGAGAAACACTGACTTAGGCAGTCATGGCAGGCAGAGAGTCATATTCTGTCACAGAGAAGTATTGTGCTTTCTGCTATTTTGGTGTCTGATGATACTGTGATCCCTTTTCTATCTCCTCTTTCCTCTCCCCTCCCCTGCCTGCCATTTCCTCTCTTCTCTGTATCTTTTTTTTCTTCACTACTTACTTTTCTTTCTCCAGTTGCTTACTGAGGACATGACTCTGAGTCCTGGGTAAGATTTGTCATGAGCCCAAACAGTTATGGTTGTTCCCTGCATTGGCATGCACAGTTCACTAAAAGAAATGGCTTACCCGGCTGGGTGGTGGTGGCACACGCCTTTAATCCCAGCACTCAGGAGACAGAGGCAGACGGACCTCTGTGAGTTCAAGGCCACCCTGGGCTACACGAGATTGAATCTGTCTAAAAGAGGAAAGGAGCTCACAAAACAGAGTTGATCCCAGTGCTTGGGATTACATGCCCTTTAATCCCAGCACTAGGGAGGTGGAGACAGGAGTGATGTGGCTGGGCGGAGAGAGAAATATAAGGCAGGAGGAGACAGGGCTTCATCGCCATCTAAGGACTCAGTCTGAAAATGCAGTCTAAGGTTTCATAGAGACAGCAGTCAGTCTGAGGATTTGTGGAGACAGGATTGTACCTTCAGTCTGAGCATTGGTAGAGGTAAGAACTCTCTAGTGGTTGACTGTTCTGCTTCTCTGATCTGTTCTGATTCTCTGATCTTCAGCATTAGCCCCTATATCTGACTTCAAGTTTTATTATTAAGAATAATTAGAATTTTTGCTACATAAGGCCCTTTCTTCTCTAACCAGTCTGCCACCTGGCCTAAAGCAAGAGCTACCATCTCAAGTACCAAGGGTGCTGTTAGGCTCTCAAGGCTGAAATACCCAGCTAGCTGGGGACCTGTAGGCTTCCTACAGCAGAAGCCACCTCTGTTCTCTCTTGGGTTCTTCTTCTAGCTTAGCTCTCCCTGCTCTCCCGTCTTTCTCAGACAGAAGGCTATGACCAGGCCCTTCCTTGGGGAAACTCTGGAAGCCTCATCAGAGGCTCCCTTGACCATGGCTTTCTGCCCTCTCAGAGGGATGAGACTCTGTTTTGGAGCAGAGGAGGTGAAGATGAGGGCCGTGACATTTGCCATTTGCAGATCTGGGTCTCTGCAAGCGTGAACTGTCCCATCCACGTCGTCAGATATGGAGGAGGACAAGGAGAATGGCCTGCTAGGTGACTTCCAGGCTCCTTTCTCTTCCCTCTGCATCCATGGACCAGCCACCATCCCACTGTGCCCTGAACGTGATGAACATTTGGGGAGAAGGGGTAATTTTTAGCTAAAGAAAAATGTCACCTCCTTGCAAGAAAATTTGGCCACTAACTTCCTCTGACAGGTGTAATGGACGGCAGAGGTTTTGGGGGATGCGTGGTGGAAAGCGAAGCGCGGGAGGTAATAAGCATCTTGGCATTTATTCTTTATGTAGGAATATTTGTTCCTCAAAGTCAGACTACGTGGAATATTAGCATTTGAATAAATTATTCAAGACCTTCTAGAGAAAGCAAGGGGGAGAAAACTCTTGCCAGCATTATAACATGGCAATCTATGAGGTGGTAGCAAAGGAAGGCTGTCATTTTTCCTTCAATTACAAAAGGCAAATATTTATTATTTATAAGTATTCGCCTTGTATAGGCTTAAATGTTATTTATGAACCTGTTGCACAGTGATTTTCAATGTAACTCATTATTTTTAGCCTTAGGGTGTTGTAAAGGAGCATGGATATATTTAATGACACTCAGCTAGTCAGCGCAATTACACTGTAATCATTATGTAAAATGTGCTATTAATTAAACCAATTTCCAGTTAGAACATTCGCTTCTGCAGGGCTTAATCTTAATCTGCAGCAATCTTTCTCTCTGTTTTTCACCTATTAATTATAGGATTACTTTTTAAGCCACATATGATGAAATATGTTTTTATTTTTAAGCTTGCTACCACTGATTAGGAATATTTGCAAAATGGGACTGGTGCAAACAGGTCAAGGATCCTGCTTCCTTAACTGAAAAAAGGTTTGACTTCAAATGTTATTTTTTTGTAGCTTTTTTTTTTAATACAAATCAAACTTTTTCATGTTTCTTTTTCTGTCCGACTAGTATTATTCTTAAAAGTTCTTAGTTTTGTGACTTATAAAAACATAATCATCCTTCGATGCTTGAGGGTGCTTGGCCCCAGGAGATCCCCCCACCATAACAGCAGATGCTCAGAAACCCGAGCCGCGTAGAAGATGCCGCGGTGTTTGGATGGGACCTGTGCAATCCTCTCTTGTGCTTTAAGTCACCACCGAATACAATGCAAACGCTACGTCAATAGCTGTTTGCTTAGCGAGTAGTTCCAAGGACAATTCTGTCTGTGTGCAGTAGAGACGTGAATCCCTCCTGAAGCTCTCAGTTCGTGAGGTGGCTTTCACAGAGCAGGTCTGGAAGACACCACGGCCACCGCTCTTCCCTTACCTGAGTCACTGCTGGGCTGAGCTGACCTTTTCTGAAATGTCCTTTTCCTGTGGAAATGTGCTGGGTTAAACAAGTGACCTTTTTGTCTGAGGGAAAGGTAAACAGCCTTCCTTAGGCCTTCCCACTCCGGCTCTCTCTAATGCCTTATGCAACTTCCATTTGGGTCAAGGAAACCTGCTTCTTAATATTCAGGAATGATTCTTGATGGTTCCAGCAGAATTTCTTTAAATATATGTATTTTAATACATCATAAACATATATATATTTTATTATACATATATATGAATATACATATGTGTGTGTGTATCATTTTCTCTGCCTAGAATGACCCTTTGTGGGAGGACAGGAAGAAGAGAGGAAAAGAGGAAGCCCTCCTTATCCGAAGTCTACTCAGACCTGCAATGGTGTTCAAAGCTGCCCAGGCTGGCCTCCAACTTTCTATCCCCCTGCCTCACCTCCCAAATACCTGAGATTACAGATGTGTGCCATGCCTGACCTTATTTTTGTCTTTTGGGAACGAAAGGACTGCATAAAGATCTGGAGTGTTCTTTTGATGAGAGCTGAACAGTGGAGACTCATTCATAGTCCCCTACAACAGTGGATCTTTGGCGTCAGCATTTCTGGAGCTTGATTCTGGGAAATCGTTCTGGAGAGTTTAGGCTCCTGGTTGTCCCTACACCACCCCTCCCCTCCCTCCCCGTGCCCTGAGGAAATGTTTTTATGTGTCCTGTTTGTTCCTGGAGTTGACACCAGTAATATCAATTACTCCTGTAGTGTAGTAGCATGGTCAACCTCCGCCACTGCAGGTGCCATGTTGTTTACATACTCTCTTAACTTGGCCCAGGCCACAGAAACATCCCTGATGCTACCATCTGCTGGAAAGGCTGACACACCCGATGAAATGCTCAGTGGAACCCCATGACCCTCTTTCCAGACAGTTCCTTGATTGTTCCTTGATAGGGAAGGGTTGGCAGCATCAATGACAGGATTTTTTTTTTTTTTGCTAATGAAGAAAGAAAAACGAAGGTACTAGTGAGATTTTTCAAATGGAGCCAAGTTTGCAAACCTAAAGCAAGGTTGAGAAACAGATAAAGAAATTTTTAAAAATTAAAAATTTTGTTGTATGTATGTGTGTCTGTGTATGGGTGTCCATGGAGTGAGGGTACCCACCGAGGCCACAAGAGGGCATAGGATACCTTGAGCTAGAGTTCCCAGAAGATGTGGGCCACTGTATGTGGGTACTTTGAACTGAACTTGGGTCCTCACAAGAGCTTTTACCAGCTGAGTCATCCCTTTAGACCCAAGATTAAGGTTTTATCACAAAAATACTATAGACAAAAATAACCTGCTTGAAATATTCAATATACAAGGAGCTTTTGTAAATCAAGAAGACTAATAAACCAACGGGACAAAGGAGCGAAATAAAGGTAAGAACAGCACGAGGCAAAAATCCAGAACTGTGTAGAAAGGTATCCTCCTCACTTCTCTTTAGTAAAATGCACATCAAAGGGGGACAGCTGCCCTTGATCAGGATAGTTGTGGAGACTGGATGACCATCTGTCCCCTTGATGTCCTAAGGTAGGGACCTTTTGTGGCTTTTGTGTTCGAGGACTCTTGCCAGATATTCAGATCACTTCTCAGTTGACTCAAGACTGGACAGCAGGGGAAGAAGAAGACATTTCTGAGTGTTAGGAGCAGCGCCAGGTGGCTAAATGGCTTGTGGCAGGTCACTTCAGCCCCAAGCTTGGGAGGGAAGGGTTGGATGTACCGAGTGCTCTTCCGGGGCTTCACTCCAGCGCGTCTTCTGTGATCTAAGCACCAACAGAAAGCACAGCAAGGGATTAGACAATAAGTACCCTGGCTGTGTTGTCTGGGACGTTAGGCTAATGAACTGAGTGGTTATGGGGAAGATTTGGTTCCAAGTAGTGTTCTTTTAGCTCCAACCCATCTTAGGACAACGGCTATTTATCTGAATGGGATGAGAGCATCTGGAGGTGGAGTAGCACCCTAGGATCATTTATTTTGTTTTGTTTTATTATAGAAGATCTAAGTCAGTGATTTTCAACCTGTGGGTTCCAACCCTTTTGGGGGTTAGATGACCCTTCCACAGAGGTTGTCTAAGATCATCGGAAAACACAGAGGTTTATATTACCATTCATAACAGTAGCCAAATTAGAGTTCTGAAGGAGCAACGGAGATAATGTCGTGGTTGGGGTCACCACACGAGGAACTGTATTAAAGGGTCGCAGCTTTAGGAAGGTTGAGAACCCCTGATCTAAGAAGTGCTGCTTAGGTTAGGATAAACTGTAGATCGGTGGTTCTGATCTACAAAGGGGTCACCACCCCCAGGTTGAGGACCACTGTGTGGATGTTGGCCCCTCAGAGTGCTCGGTGACAGTGTAGGCGCTGAGAACCGGTTATGGTCTGGTTGAATTCTCAAGGCAAAGCTACACGGGTTTTGTGCTGCTTTGAACATGGGTGTGAGGCAAAGAAAGAGGCCAAGGATGGCGCCTAGGTTAATGGCCAGAAAGTGAAATTTCTGTTAAGCAACGACCTTCTTTTGACAAATATTCCTAAGGACTCGGATATTCAAAGAAGTGTCTGGAAAAGGCTGGTTTTTACCCCCCTCACCGGGAACAGAAGCCAGGGCCTGACTGAAGTGCAGAAATCTCAAAGACCTGGCCTGAGGGGGCAATGCTGAGCAGCCGTGAGGCCTCCAGTCTGAGCCCTGGCACACTGTCTGTGCCCCTGACTTCTGTGTACTGCCCCAGGCAAGCTCCTGCCCTCACCCTCAGCGTATAGGGTACACCTGGGCCAAATCCTTCTGCACGTGCATTGGAGAGTTATTTTTCTGCCCTCACGGTCTCCCTTAGTGGGGAGTCCCTGGTCTAGGCACCTGGGAAGCTACCAGGGCTTCCTAGGGTTTTCCTCATCTTTCTTTCCAGTCCGCTTCCTTCCAGATGAATCTGGTGAACGCATTCCTGCTCACACAGAGGAGGAATGTTTCTGAGGAGAGGACAGGCAGCTTGCAAACTCCAGCTGGCGAGCCGTTTCTGGTGACTCTGTTTTTAATATACACCGCTGACCCTAATGACGGTCTATTGAGATGAGGGCAAGAAACGTCTGATCAAGTGGAGATTAATTTTTTCCTGTGTCGCCCAGAATGCATGAAAATGCACTCCTTTTTCTATTTAGACTCCCAGGATGCTTTGATTGATTGACTAGTTTACAAATGAAGGTGATAAAATTAGGTTGAAGACCACATACATTTCTTAAAATGAGGCTGGCTGGTCGTGGAGACAATGAGGTTTGGACAGATTGTATTGCTGGTTTAGGCAATCTTCTGAGCATGTCAAGATTTATGGAGCTGTACTGTAATGTTACAATTGCAGCTCACTGATATAGGTTTCTTTTCAAATTCTTTCCCATTTTATTTGAGAAAGGCCATTAGAGAGTTATAGACTATTGAAAAAGCTTTTTCTTTGCTAACCCTTAATAAACTCTTCCAAACAAGGAGTAGTGCATTTTTATATTAAATTTAGACCAAAATCTATAAAACATGCTACCCAGGGTTGGATAATTTGATTATTATTATCTAAATGGAGTTATGGTTCATATTGGTTTGCGGTAATGTACATAGTAAATAAAACGTATGTTGAGATTTGTATACGAACACAGGACACACAGTTTCCTTTCTTGCTGCTGTGTGGTCTGTAAGCCTTTAGGAGTGGGGGTCGGATTTCAGCCTCTTTTCCCTGAGATGAGAAATTTAAAAAAAAAAAAACAACAACATTCTCAGTGATGAAATTAATGCTGCGTTGTACTAAAAGCAAATAGCTATTAATATTTACTTGTTCTCATTACCACAGAAGGAAGTTATAAATGTCTTAGGAGTTACCTACCTAATAAGATTTACCAAGGGTACCGAAAAAGCATGAGAAAATACTCAGCAGAATTAGAAACAATTATCCCATTGTAAGTTATGATGTGAGAAATAATAGATGAGATGCTGGAGTTATTTATGAATTAGTCAATTCGGTTTCATACATTTTTGCCATCAAAATAACTTATGAAATCATTTTCTGGGTCCATAGCATTTTATGAGACTTCTGTACTTGGTTAAAGATTTTTTTTCCAAGGGTTCCTGCAGCTACTCACTCAATTCTTTGGCAATGCCCAGATTTTGACCTAACTTTTTGAACTCTGCAGGCAACTCATTGGCCGTCCGGAACGTTCTGGAAGATGATCAGGCTGACGCTCCATAACATAAAGGGAGGGTCTGAAACTTCATGGATTTAGGAAGGAGAAATGCCAAGAGGGCTGGGAATGTCAAAAGCAGTGAGGTGGATGAAAGCCTGGCCTGGCATCTGGCTCCCAGTAAGCGCTCGGGAGATCATAGCAATTATTATTATCACGTCTGGTATTGTTTTTCTGATGCCCCTTGTTTCCACTAGGCAAGATTAGCACGATAGGAGTCCAAGCAGGCAGCCCTGCCCATGGTGGGTGACCTTGAGGGGATCTCTTAGCGCTTTTGTTCTTCTGGTCTTAGGGTATCCAGTGGCTTTCAGGGTGTTTTTCCTTAGGGGGTAAGAGAAAAGAATGTACACAAGCATACTCTTTGAGATGTATGAAGCACATAGGGGCATTAGTAATTATTTTAAATCATTTTTCAAATACCTGGTCCCAAGCTTTTTAATAAGTGGAACGTAGACCAGCGTGACCAGTCAGTAAGTGGGACCTTCTGTACCTGCTGGGCAGTTCATAAGGAGACAGCCAGTGTGAGCGCAAGGATTTAAGGGGGCTGGAGGTCAAGCGGTTTGAAGAACCCAGCCGAACATGGACTGTCACCCCTGATTTAGTTCAGAAGTGGATGAACTTTGAAAAGTAGAACATCATTTCTGCAGAAGGTCATCGTATTTCTCGGTGATTTACAAGGGGAAGTCTGGGACTGTGCCGGGTCTGTTTTAGATCCTCCAGTGCCAAGAGAAAAATATGCTGATGGAAGGGATAATGCCTGGGTGGCTGGCTCCGAGACCAGAGAAATGGAAGCGGCGGCCGGAGCCACTGACGCGAGAGGATGTCTCCAGGCCTTCTCGGCCCCTTCCCTGAAGACTTCACAGGTTGGAAGTTTTAGAAAAGAGCCTTTGCTGACCTTCAGCCCTCACAGGTAGCAACTGCAGGAATTCCAGAGACCCTGCTCGGGCTGCAGAGGGTGCATAGGTTTCTGCTTTTCACAAGCAGTGTGAGTACACCTTCCCTGGCCCTGGAGGTCACACTTGCAAGAAAGCTTGCAGCCTAGTCTCAGGAAGGAACATTCACACACACACCACACACAATATGGCTGAAGGGATAGCTCAGTGGTTAAAAAGCACTGTTCTTGCAAAAAAAGGTGTTCTTGCAAAGGTCCAAGGTCTAATTCCCAGCACCCACGTGGCAGCTCACAGGTATCTATAATACCAGTTTCAGGGCATCTGACGCCCTCTCTGATCACTGTGCACACCAGGCATGCAAGTGATGCACAGTCACACATGCAAGAAAAACATCTATACACATAAAATAAAATCATAAAAATTAAAAAAAAATCTGCCTTGGGGTTGCTACTCCCTAAATATAGCACACACTCATGGCCATGCCAATTTTTTTTCACTAACATTTTATTCTTAGAGGCCATTCGTGGATAACAACAGATAATCATTGTTTGGTATCTAGGGAGAATTGTTCCCAAACTGCTAACTACGGTCTTAACCCTTGTATGTTTTAGCTGTATCATTTCTCTCTCTCTCTCTCTCTCTCTCTCTCTCTCTCTCTCTCTCTCTCTCTCTGTGTGTGTGTGTGTGTGTGTGTGTATGTGTGTGTGTGTATGTGTCTGTCTGTGTATACACATGTTAATGCAGTTACTGTAGAGGCCAGGAGAGGGCATCAGATCCTCTGGAGCTGGAGTTCCAGGTAGTTGTAAAAGACTGAACTCAGGTCCTCTGGAAGAGCAGCAAATATTCTTGTTTTCGAGACAAAAATCTCCCTATGGAAGCCAGGATTACATTGAACCTGCAGTTCTCCTGCCTCAGAAGTGTGGGTTTGTGCCACCACTGCTGGCTGCTGTTTCCATTTTGAACAGAAAGGAAGACAGGCTGCGCACGTTTTCATGAAACAACACATAAAAGGAAGGTTGCCATCCCCGAGTGTGGACAGAGCAGAAGGCCACCAGAAGATGTTGGGATGCTCAAGAGGACCCTATGAAGTGAGAGGGGACTAGGTCAGGTCTCCACGGCAGCCGATCAGGTGGGTGGGGCTCTGAAATGTGGATGGAGCAGAAGCACAGCTGATCTGTTTCCCTAGGGCTTCTCATCGTTCGTCCCAGCAGATGGCACACCTGACGTGTCTGTCACGGTCCCCGTGTTGGAAGGCCATGCCTGTTTTATCCCCACTCTACCTGCCCAGACCCCCTGCAAGATCCAGCGATGCCATCCGTTGAGTGGCAAGAGACGGTGCGTCTCACCCTGGCATGATGTCGTTAGTCTATTGGTAATCTTTCTAAATGTTAGCAAGAAAGATATGAAATCTTAGCAGCAGAGGTCCTTAAAGGTTTGGATAAGTTTGAAGCACGGCGATTTTTCAATCTTCTAAGCTGCCCGATCCAGGGGCCTGTTAGTCTACAAGTGTCTGCCATCTTTCTCGGGGGTGTCAGAGAAAATCGAGTGACGGATCACTTCTCGGTGTCAGTGCTCGAGACCGGTGACAATCAGTGAAATGATTGTGTCTGCCTCTACACATATCTGTAATTGATTGCCTAAACCCTACGACTCTCTCTCCCAGTTGATATGATGGAACACTGGAGTGAAATCACTCTCGATGAGGAGGAGCCAGGTCCATTTGTTATTTACTTCCCTTCCCGCTTCCCTCTCCCCACCCGGTGCCAATTGTCCCACAAGAGAGCGCATTATGGTAATCAGCCAGAATGTATGTATAGGAATCAATCAAGGCAAGAACCATCGCAAGAGTTATGACATTACAAAGTCTGTTTGTAACTTTTGATTTATGGAAGATTTTCCATTTTATAAATTGGGAGTGAGGCATGTTGGGATGGCTTAACCCTTAAACTCCCCTACAAGGGGAATGCACCAGGCACTACAGCTAATACACAATAGGCATTTTAATTATCTGGTGCCCCGAGATGACTGGAGCACATCTGTGTTTGGCTCGTGATGCTAGAAACACCCTCTCATTCTCTGAACCCATTACCTGCCCTTTAAAAATAAAACTGGCATGTTTTCTAGATGTGATCAGTTTGGGGCTGCTTACTCCACACAGAGCTTTCTTCTGCCAGGAACCTGGTAAGTCGCCCTACCACAGTGAGTCCTGGGGGCCTCCCCTGTTCTGACACTCTCGGAGAAAGGACTTCGCAGATGCCAGTCTGAGGCCCATGGTGTACTGAGCAAACGGTCTCACCCTCCCTGTTCTTTACAGAATTGCCGAGCACCGTGGAAGAGGCGAGCCTGAAGCATTTCCCAAAGTGGTACACAGTGCCTGTTATTAAGGTGACCAGCAAAGGCTGCAGCCATAGTATTTTAGAAGGAAGGAAATGGGGTTCTAATGTCAGCTTATCACACTCATATGTTTGGACCTTCTATGTTCAGGGCATCTGCCACTGCAACCCTTTGTCCCCAAAGCATACTGGACTCCTGTGGATGGCTCTAGTCTATTCTAGTCACTTAACTGGATTTGGGCCTCCAGCCATATGCCCACCACTGTTGGAGGTGTGCTTCTCTCTCAGCCCTGTTTATGAAGGTTGACTGTTCCTGACACATCTCCGGCTTCTGTCATCCTGACCAGTAAGTAGCTCTGTCCTCTCTACAGAACCACCCTAGCAGAACTGGCCACGGTCACTAGCGTGTCCGGCATACCCATTACTGAAGGCTAAGACAGGGATCCTCCCGGAAGAGTGAACTCAATGCTGCCGGAGGAGTCTGTCCCCTCCCAAGGTCATGGTCACTGGATCGGCTTTTCACTTGGCATCCCGATCACATCATTCTGTGTGGAGCTAACACTCTGTTTCTCTTTTATGAGTACGGTGGACCTATCCCGCTCAAGCTCCCTTTCCCCCTAATGTGAATCTTAAAGCTAATAAGAATGCAGATCCCAGAAGACCTCCCCTCTCTCTGATAATCCATTAGGAAGACGAGATCGCTGTCTCTGGAAAACTTAAAAAACCATTTAAAAACAAAAAGATGAATAAATGAAAATGTTATGAACCTGGAAATGTTAATTAAGCCATTCTCAAGGAACAGGCTCTCCAGCCCAGATTAAAGCATCCCATTACTTTCAAATAGTTACCATCTTTCTCCTTGAAATAAGTCCAAATTAAGGACAAAATCATTATAAAAAGAAATAGTAAAGACACAGAAAATGGTGCTAAGAATTTGACTATCAACCGACATCCTCAAGTTGGAGGAAATCATGAAGGCCAAAGCCATAAAGTGAAGTCTGTTCCCAGACACCCTGCAGTCATTGCCAAGCAGGAGTCTGGGTACCTTGACTGGATTCATAGAGCAAGCAGCTCACAGATCATGCTGTTGAACACTTCACATTTTAGATTAGGGAACCACCACCAGAGAAGAAAAGCCACTTTCTGAGGACAGAACCCAAAAGACTAGTCTCCTGGGCCCAGAGCTCTTGCCACTGCAAACACAGCCAAGGGAAGTCTCTTCAGGGTTAAAGCAATGACAGCAGAATTGCTTTTAGAAGGAACACGTCTCTACCTTCTTACCCAAAAGTGTGGTTTCCAGAGGTGAGGTTTCTAGAGGCGTGGTTCCCAGAGGTGTACTTTTCAGTACAAATGTTGAGCAGAGTCTTGCTTGTTGGGCTATTACTTAGCCAACGATTCTAGCCCTTGGAAACATGGGCAAATTGTAATAGGAAGGGAGATTGAGTCCCCACAACAGCTGCAACAAGACCCATGCACTAAATAACATTCTTGTGCCCATTAGAAGGTGTCTTTAGGCTCCTCTAGGTATTATTTATTCCATTTGACATACAATTTCAAGCAGATTTGAAGCAGAAAGTCAGTTGGTAGCAGTCTGACAGCGAGACAAGGCAGCTGTCATTTCTTATTGATGGCCATTAGAACTGACAACCGGTAGCCTTATTTAGCAGGGAGCAGATAGAACACAATGAACGAGAAAGTACAGCATTTGGGCAATAAGGTCTATGGAGTGTCTTCTGAGGATACCACTGTCTACCACAAGGTATGATGCCTTTGTCTGGCTGAGCACCTAGTATATATGAGGTGGAACTGGGTCTTTCTCAAGTTATTACAAAGTTTGCAATGCTGCAAGGGAGATAATGGCACCCCTCTTTTATAGATAAGGAGCCTGAAGTTTAAAACCACAAGCAAACAAACAAAAAAAGAATTAAGCTCAAGGCCATGAGACCTATAAAAGCCAGAGTCGTTGTTGAACAAGAGAGATCAAGAGTCTAAGATCTGGGTGTTCTGTCTTTTATTCCCTATGACACAAGGCCTGGAGCAAGAGAGATAAAGGCAAGGCTTGGTAATACCTACTCAATGAACGGGGACAGGAGAATTAAACATATCTTAGAATAAGCTACTATGTACCTTTGCATAGAAATATCAATATGAGGTTCACTAGTCTCTCACCTAATGTTCATTGATGGTAAACAAGGAACTATTGATTACACTTCGTTTTGTGAGACATCAAATCCCCTTTGAGCAGTAACACTTAACGTTGCTAACTACTTTGCTAAAGTTATTCTAACACGTGCAGCTCTTTGTATTGTTTCTATGGAGTCTGGGGTCTCACACAAGGGACAGCTCGGCAGAGGTCGCGGGCTGATTTAGGATAAAGACTTGTAATCAATATACTTGTAAGAAACTATACCAAAGATCCAAGAGAAAAGGCAGGAAGGATTAACTTTGCCTGGCATGTCAGGGAAATGGGAGGAAGTCCTAATGTTAAAATCGTACGGTAGCCAAGTATTAAATGTTCGGTTTTGGGTTTTGTTAATAAAAATCATACCTGTCAAAAGTTACCACATAGGGTAATCCCCCAAAGTGCAGTGATGGTTCAACCTGATCCCCCTTTAGCTTCCTGGAAGGAGATGAAATGTGGGCTCTCTCACAGCAAGAATTAAGCAAGCTGATTTTCTGGGCTCCTGTTATGTGTATATATATATGTTCTTGGACCGTTCTAATAAACTTCCTGGAATAAAATGACTGAGGACCTGAGATATTAGCTAACTTCCCAAGGTAAGAGCCAGCTGTCCAGTAACCACGTCAGAAATAGAATTCAGGCCCTTTGACTATGGGTCAGACACTTTCCATGATAACACTCTATCTCTTGTGTTATTTGTCCTAATTGGCTTGATTCCTGCTTATTCCGCATGCACCGGCCAGAAGCATGCAGTACATTGCAGTTTCTGCATTGGCTTGCATTCTGTCTCGTACCGTCAGAGTCAGGAAAACGGGCCGTTCAGGGTCACTCAGGCTCCTTTCCTGAAGACCCCTGCAGCCATCTGGTCAATTCAACACTCCTTGCCATCTGCCACGTGTCACGAAACAGACAGTCTCGAAACACCGCCATGCGCATGCCCTCAGCAAATGGAAACAAACAATAAAACAAAACAAAAGTTTTTCTGTTGCAGGAGGAAGAGTACCCACATGTGCAGGTGTATGCATCCAGGAGAAACAGGAGTAAAGGGAAGCTGTGAAGGAGACAGGCAAAACGGCAAAGCGCCAAGAAGCAGGAGGAAGACCTGAATGTGACCCGGGAGGCAGAGAGAGATGCGAGGGTCTTGAGCACGTCCTGGGGGACATGACATCTCAGACCTCCTGAGTGAGGGTGTCATTCTGTACTGTTCCGCACTGCCCGCTCTTGCTGCGTGGTGCCATAACAAACACGTCCTAAATGCCAGCGGTTGACAGGAGCGAACACTCTTTCCTGCTGGTAGGCCACGTTCCTAGGTGTGGTCAGACCAGTGCCGCTCACTCCAGGGCCTGCTGAAGGGGTGAGCAACAGTTGTGTTTTGGAGGCAAACTCTCCCACCAGGGCAGGGCAGGGTCCCCAGGGAGGAGGCCCGTTTTGTTGGTAAAGGAACATGTAATTCCTGTTAAAAACCCCTGCTTGAAAGGGGAGTGCCATTACCTCTGTCCGAGGTCCCTGTTCCAAGCAAGCTGTGCGGCCAACTCAAAGTCAACGGGCTGGCACTGTCCCCTCCACACAAAGAGGATGATGGAGCAAGGGTCGGGAGGAGAGGAAACACTGAGCAAATAACACAGCCCGCCAGACGCTCTCACCTTCCCTGGGCTCCATTTAGTCATTATTTACTATCTGTTCATTTTCTCGGAAGGAAAAGCACTCATTGCCCTCATCCTTTGGGCTTCCCTCCATTCCCACTGGGGGCCGACTGGACTGACAGGGGAAGGTAGATGGGCAGTAGCTGCGTTTTGCAGCAACGTACCCAGACAGACAGACACACACACACACAGAGACACACAGACAGACAGACAGACAGACAGACAGACACACACACACACACACAGACAGACAGACACACACACACAGACAGACAGACAGACACAAACATATCCCTCTCCGTTCAGAAAGTTCTTCACCTCAGAGAAGAAACCCAAGTACCTCTTGCTAGTTAACAAATCAATGAAAGAACAAAATTGCCCGCTGATCTCATCGCCTGGGCCTAGGCAGTGACTGCATCTTACTGGTAGCTGTTACACAGAGGGTGCCAGTCAGAAATGCCGTTTGCGCACTAATAACACCAGGTATCCACCGACTCTAATGCAGGAGAATGTGTAAGGAATGACTGTTTTGGCATATTGTTTCTCATATGTACATCTAAGTGAATTTAATTTCCTTTTCGGGCTCATTTTTAATTTATTAATCTCCTACGATAAGTGCATGTTTATTTTGTGATAAAATGCAGTCTTTATACACAGAGTGAGGTGTGACGTCGCATATGAACCACACGCTGTAGTTTCTGAAGTGTCTGGGAAAAGCGAACCCCGTCCTTGGAAAGTGACGTTAGTACTTCTGCTGTCTAATGCTAAGGTGTCATGAGAGCAGTTCTCTCTTTTCAGGTAGGATGGCTGCAGTGTGCCCTGTGTGGGGTGGAGCAGAGAAAGCTGGAGATGCTAAGCAGATGCGATTGTTTCTCTCCCAGCAGAAACAAATCATCGGCAGGGAGTTTTCCACCACCACCCCTCTTCAGCGTTAGGATGCTGTGTTAGGTGGAGGGTGTGCATTTCGGGAGCAAGCAGGTCCCATGTGTGAAGAGACTCTAACAGAATACGAATCGTGTTCATTCACGTCTGAGTTTCTAGTACCTGGGACCTAGGTGGTTCTTGTCCACGCAGAAGCTTGGGATCTGACTCCCGTGTTTTACCTCTCTGTCCTCTCCAGCCATGCTGTGCTAGGAAGCCTATTGGAAAGGAGAGGAGTGATGTGGTGGGACCAGTAGTGGAGTGCGGCTGCTTCATGCTAACCCCTTGTCAAATGGTTTCTGTGCAGGGAACCAAGACACACAGCACATGCGGCCAACAGGGGAAAGAAGAAGAGGAGGAGGAAGAGGAGGGGGAGGGGAAAGGGAAGAGGAAGAAGAAGAAGGAGGAGGAGGAGGAGGAGGAGGAGGAGGAGGAGGAGAAGGAGAAGGAGAAGGAGAAGAAGAAGAAGAAGAAGAAGAAGAAAGAAGAAGAAGAAGAAGAAGAAGAAGAAGAAGAAGAAGAAGAAGAAGAAGAAGAAGAAAGAAGAAAGCTGCAGGGGAAGTGACCTGCAATTTCCGCTTCAGAGGTCTTAACATATGCCAGGCACAGTGCTAGGCAGTAAGTACAAGAAGGACTTTGTCAGTCCTTAAGAGAACTCCAGCCTAGATAAGATTGCACTTTTCCCCCACAGATAGTTATAGGTCAGTATAGAGAGTACTATTGCACAGTGATGGGAGGGAGCGAGTGAGAACACTGGTGTGCACTGGGAGAGCCACAGACTCCATCTGGAGAGCAGGAGTAGTGAAAGGCCTTAATGATGTCGGTTTTATATGCATATGTTTAGTGAGAAACCGCTAAGAGCCAGGCATCTATTAATATGCAGTTTGCTGGAGGCAAACAGCAAGACATAATCCTAAGTCCTTAGAACTATGAGCACTGCTTTATTCTGGGTATGAAGCATCCCCCCAAAGACTCATGTATTTCAAGTTTGGACCACAACTGGTGCATCCAGTCTCTGAGAGGTGACTGTATCATGAGGACCCTTACATAAACAATGAGTTGATCTACGGACAGGTTGATGATTTAAGTGCATTGCTATCCAGACGCTCTCAGAAATGGGGCTCAATTTGAAGAGGCAGTTTATTGGGGTGCATTCTTGAAGGTGATGACTTGTTTTGAGTTTTCACTGTCTCTCAGTTTCCTGGCCATTATGAGGTAAGGAGTTTCATTCCACCAAACCCTTGTCCCACCACAGAAACAACGAACCAGCAACCCATGCATCCAATAAACCCTGCCTCCTGGACTTGTTTCTTCTAAGTGATTTATCACAGGAGTGGCAGTCTAACACAGACACAAAAGCAGATCCGTTTACATGGAAACCTTCCTGTACAGTTGGGAAATGGAAGGGTGGTATGGGTGCTTGGTGGGCTAAATGCTTGGGATTTGGAATCGGGCATTCCTGACCCTGAATTCCAGCTTTTACACTGGACAGACACTGTGTGATTATGGGAAGTCTCCCAACCATTCTGAACCTTTGTTCCTGATTACAAAAGGGTTGGCAGCTCCTGTTAGGACAGCATGCCTTGGATTCAACGCGCAGATCGTCTATGAACTAACTCTGAGGTACTGGGAATGCTTTTGGGTTGAAGTTCCTTCATCTTAAAATGGCATTGATAGCAATATCAAACTCAGACTGTTGGTATGAATCCATGAAACTGAGAACAAGAGTTTTCTGAGCTGTGTCTGGCACCCTTTGTCTGTGTCTGACATCTTTGCTCTTGTGTTTGATCTTGTTATTACCTACCTTACAGTTTGCTGTGAAGATTAAATATATGATTATATTTAATTTAATTAAATATTAAATTAAAAATTTAATTTATATTAAATTAATATAAATATTAATATATTCTCTTCATATATCTCTATATGAAGAGAATATAGCAAGGCTTAACAAACACTAAACATTTAACTAATGGCAACAATTATCAATGACCAACTGGAAGAAGGATAAACACATCATCAACAAAAGAAGCCGGCGAGAAGCCAGACAGAATGGAACGAGGCAACCGTTCCCGAGCCATGGATTCATTCATCACCCATCTCAAGACAGAAGACGCAAACTAGGCCAGTGGCCCTGGGAAGACCACTGCTTCTCTGCCTCTAACATTGGTGAGGGCTTTGGGAATATGCTATAAAATGTAGGTGAAGGAAGGCATAAATGCTTTGCTCTATGATTGCAGGGTAAGGTCTCCCTAAACACAGAATTCACTGGTAAAAGCTTCCAGGAGCTTCCAGAATTCTGTCTCCTTTTATAGCATCTCAGAAGTCCTAAGTAATGAGATAAAGGCATGGTAATAGGTAAACACAATTAGAGCACCCGGATAGCTGCTTGGCAGACAGGGGTGTTTGGAAGCATTGGCTGGGGTCTCGTTTTCTGTAATCGAGCCCAGCCCTGCTGTGATCACTGTAGTATTATGACCTGTGGGGTAAAGATGGTACCATGCGTGATATTTCATTTTGGGGAAGCCGGGGCAGTAATGAAGCTGTTATAGTCGAATGAACTAATCTCCCTAGCTAAATCCAAAAGCGAAACCTCACACACAGCAATTTGTTTTTCATTGTTTCTCCCACTCTTGTAGCCATCTCAAAATTACAGGAAAACGAAGGAAGAAAAGAAAACTGAATACGAATATTTTAACCTTTGCTACGTATTGACACATTTGCGGATTGTCAATGACAGCAAGTTGATCGTCATGATGACCAGTTTAGGGTGCATATGGCAGGTCTGGCGGCCTTGTTCCAACCGACTCAAACACTCGGAGTTGGGGGAAACAGGCTCTGGAGCCCATTTCATGCTGTTTAAAGGATTTTTCAGGACTTATCCAAAATCCCCCAAAGCACCCTCCTCCTCAATCTCACTGCATGGAATTACTCACATGATCATCTTAACAATACAAGTGAGTGATAGAAAACACACGATTGAGAATGAAAGACCGGCATAGGTGGGGCTTGACGGGCCACACAGCTGCTTCCACAGATTTGTTTCTAATGACACTGATGTTTTGGTTGCCTATACCTGTTTCATTAACTCTAAATTAAGTGCATGGGTAAGCATATTTAAAAACATGTAAATGCAATGTGTTTCGACCGTATTTCATTTTACATCTCCACGTAGTTCTGATAATCTGTGAATTTGAATTGACTAGGAAGTTTCTGGCTGCTTATGAGACCTTCTTTCTGACATCATTAGGGTCTCCAGGAATTGTACACTTCTGAGCTCTAAAAACATCACCAGTCAATCACTGTGCAGCAAAGACAGTGTGCTGATCTCCTGGAAAGAGATGCTTATGGGCCCCAACAAAAGGGGAGACATTGCTTCTAAATAAGAGCAAAACACACATTTTGCTTTTTAAAAAAAATAAAGCAGAGACTCTAATATTGAAAGAGCTATCTTGGAATAACAATCAAGAGCGCATTGGCGTGCACAGCTCCTCATTTATGGAGAGCAGGAGACATTAATATACTCGCCTATAGCTCGTGCGCTACAATTCCCAGCTATGCAGAAACGGAAGGTGATTTACAGCCACACATTCTTTGCTGCGGTTCCAAAATACCTATTGTCTTCCCTGCATCCTGACTGGCTGGCTGGCGGGGAGAGGGGCTGGTGCCGGCCCGCACTCAATCATTATGGGTGTCTACAAATAGAGTAGGTGTATGTGAACTGGGATTTTTTCAGCTGTGTATACCCAGCAAACCAATCAGAGCACAGAGAGAACAATAGCTAAGGGTTTACTGCTCTGTAAGTTTCCCCACCGATTCCCATTGCGACTGATTATATCACAGAAGTTCTATAAAAATCACATTAAATGCCAACTAAATCAAGACTTTTCATGCCTCTTTTTCAAAGCAATGAAATTCAGGACAAACACTATACTATGCATGAAGATCACCGCCTGGAGATCCCAGCTCTTCATTCCAGACGTCGTATTTGAAAATGGAACCCGAGGAAAGCGTGGTTTATTCATTTTGTTGTTTTCCGTGGCGCTCACACGGCTGCCCTGAAAGCCCACCGTAGGAGAGCTCAATTAAGAGGCTTCATAATTTTCACCAGTTAACTTTGATTAAATGCACTGTCTTGGAGGGGAACTCAGCCAATCTGGGCTATAAATTACCTTCTGTGAGTTTTCAACTTAGAGATTCTGAACTATTAGCACTCGGACAGGTCATTTCTTTCAGGGCCAGACTTTCCACCTGATTCGGAATGGCCGTACTTCATTTTACCAGAGTCGCAAACCGAGAGCAAAACTGCCCGGTACTGCTCCGCACAACAGGTCCCTGGAAGCACATGTAGAGAAAGACGTTCATTCATTCGTTCTGCTTCCTGCCACTGGCTGCATGGGTTAGTGCAATGGGGAAGTTAGCAGTCCCTTCGACCACGCTTGTCCAGCTCACTAGCTTCTATTACCTTACACCTCACCTCACAGCGTCTTCTTGCTCATGAGCTAGCTTTTCAGCCATACCAGCGGCCAAAGATTAGACAAAGTCGGAGGAAATGAACAGGTTACCGCTGAGGAAAGGCTTTCTGTGTTTGCACAGGCCAGCCAGGTTTCCAGACAAGGACAAGGGAAAACCAAGGCTGTCTAGGCTCCCAACCGACCAGCCAAGGTGCTGAGGCCATTGGAGGAAAGAGCTGGCTGTTGGCATCTTTTTTAAGCGGGGTGGGAGGTGAGGGTGGTGTTTTAAGGGTGGAGCTGGTACTCCTGTAAAAATCAGCCTGTGTCTGTATTGTGAGTCTTTCAGAATAGCAGACGCGTGTTTTTATTTCCTGATGTGAGGACTCCAAGCCTCTGTTTACCTCGTCTATGAAACAGGGCTGGTAAAAAGCTCAGTAAGTCCTAGGCCTTCATAGTACTGACATTTTACTCAGAGGGGGCTGTTATGTTAAAAAAAAAAATTGTCTGCTGAATAAGAACAGCTTACATTTTTAGGTACTCCTTTTGATTTTTTTAAACCTTTGACATCGACTAATTAATTCTATTCAAACATCAATTTCGTGAGTTGCGCGTAGAATTATTTTATCCTGTCTTGATTACTGGGAGGTGGGGGGGGGGAAGAAGAATGTAGCAGCTTCCCCGCGGCTGCATAAACCATCAGAATCTGTATTCTTCCCTTGGAGGGGTCGGAGGGCAGTCTGTCCTTCTGCATGGGGTGCTGAAGTGAGGAGCATAGCCGCTGGGCGGGTTCTGAGGGGCGTGGGTGAGGAAAAGTCCTGAATTCTCAGAATTGTGGTTTGCATTGGAATGCGAATGGTGTTCTTTCTCAGACTAAGGTTAAGGATTATCTGGTTTGAGGAAGTCTAGGAGAAATGGTAGTTTTTGTAAAGTGTGATTACTTACCCATAAAACAAACAAACAAACAGCAAAACAAAACAAAGCCGACAGCCAAAAGCCCCATGGTCAGCAGGAGCACACTTCGAAATATATTAGGTTTGTAAATCCAGGGCGCAAATTGTTTGGAGAATCTCAATTAAAGCCCTTATAATATTGTCATTCGTAATCAGTTCACTATGAAAACAGGGCTTCCAGAGGGCACCAAAATCATTTGAACTTGCGCTCTGTAACGGATTTGAATATTCAGATAAGGTCAGTGGTCAGAGCAGAGGCGACAGTTTTGGTCAATAAACAGGTTTAGTGAGACAAAATCTTTTTGTCTACATGGGAATGGCTTGTAGAAATTGGTTCTCAAGGGGGAATCAAAAGATTAAATTCAGCTGCGTTGCCAATTTATTTGCAGGCCAAACAAGTGTGTGAGGGAAATCTTTGGAGGGGGAGGTACCTGCTCCCAAGAGAAGGCCCTGGGAGCTGTGCCTGAGGGGTCTTCTGTGCAGCTGTCCCCTCTATGGGGACATTAGCACAGCTTAATGGAGCCAGATTCATCTGGAGGGAAAGTGCAGACCAGGGCTCCTGTCGTAGCTGGGCTTTCTACAGGACCATGAGGAGGGAATTGGGCTTGAGCTGCAGTTTCTACCGGAACAGCTTTGCTTCCTTCCGTTTTCTGTACAGTAGAACCGCCCCCCCCCAAACCCGTACTAAGTAGTCTTTCTACAGGATCAAAATCATCTCGAGGAGGAAGGGCTTTGTCTCAGTTTACACCTTTCAGGCCACACCCTGTTACTGAGGGAAGTCAGGGCAGAAACTCAGACAGGGCAGGAACCTGGAATAGAGGCTAAGGCAGAAGCCACGGAGGAATGGTGCTTCCTGGCCTGCTTATCCACAGCTTCCAGAGCCATCAGCCCAGGGACAGCACCGCCCCTAGTGAGCTAGGCCTTCCCACGCCAATTATCAACCAGGAAAATGCCCTGCAAGCTTGCCCAGAGGCCCATGTGTGTGGGTGTGTGGGTGGGGGTGGGGGTGAGTGGGTAGGGAGATATGGGTGTGGGTGTGTAGGGCGGTGTGGGTGTGGGGTGGGTGGGGCATTTTCTCCATTGAGATTTCCTCTTCCCAAAGGACTCCAGTTTGTGTCACAGGGACTCCAACTAGACAGCGCAGCTTAGCCCAGGCTTTCCTACAGCGGTTCTCAACCTTCCTAATGCTGTGACCCTTTAATACAGTCAGTTCCTCATGGTGTGGTGACTCCCCCAACCATAAAGTTATTTTTGTTGCTACTTCATAACTATAATTTGCTACTGTTACGACTCATAATGTGGTGTAGGAGGTCCTTCTGTATTTGTGTTGCTTTCATTGGTTATTAAAGAAACTGCCTTGGCCTAGATGATAGGGCGGAACTCAGGTAGGCGGGGAAGACAGAACAGAATTCTGGGAGGAAGAAAGCAGAGACAGGCAGACGCCATGGTTTTCCTGCCTGAGACGGATGCTGGTTAGACTCATGCTGGTAAGCCACAGTCAAGTGACGATACACGTTAATGGAGATGGGTTAAACTAATATGTGAGAGTTAGCCAATAAGAGGCTAGAGATAATGGGCTATCCAGTGTTTAAATGAATACAATTTCTGTGTGGTTATTTTGGGGATTAAGCTAGCTGGGCCACGGGACATAGCCCGCTTCTCCATACAACAATAACGTAAACATCTGATATGTGACCCCCATGGGGGTCGCAACCCATAGGCTGAAAACCACTGCTCCTAGATTAAGCCAGACCAGGAGTGTGCAGTAGCTGGGTGCACCTTGTTTACCATGACTCATATAATTCCAAAGGTTTCCCATTGGATTCTCAGAATTCTAGGGAGTGAGAGCAAAGGGAGAGGAAGGAATGGGCTTCAGGACATGGGCTACAGCTTCTCCCGGAAGAGCTCTGCTTGCGTCTGTTGTCTGAATGGGATCGTACTTGAGGCACTATTTCAATGACTGTATTAGTTTGTTTCTCTTACTATAGTGAAATACCCGAGTCTTCGTTCTTTATAAAGAGAAGACGTTTACAGCAGCTTATGGTTGAGGAAGTCCTCAGCCATGTGCAGCCTTGGGTTATAGACTTCTTTCTGGCAAAGTCCTGAAGCAGCACAGGCAGTGACAGGGAGTGTATAGGAGGACATGTGTCTTTCTAGTGGCCTTTTTCCTTACAAAGCACCAAAGTTCAGTCCAGAGGCTCCATCCTGATGACCTTATTTGACCCTGATTGTGCCCCCTGTCTGAACACCATGGTGAGGTTAAACTTCTGCCCTCTTAATATTCCACAATGAGGATTAAATTTCAGCACACTACAAGGGACACGAACCATATTCAGACCTAAGCAGTGACCAGCAAAAAGACCTTGATGGTTGTTTGTTGTGTGAATCTGATTTCCCAGCCCTGAATCTGGGCTTGTGTTCAGTCATTCACAATGGTAGGCCATAAGGACAGTGGGCTCACGCAGGATTTCTCAGCTCTGTCCCTAAGGTGCTTTGAGAGGATCCTGGGTTAAGAGGTATATGAAGGAAGCACACACATCAAAACATGCTGATAATAAATCATAAGGGAAATAATTTTAAAACAATTCTTTGGCACGCATGCACTTATACCATTTATTAAAGATGACTGCAAATTTGCATTCTACCAAGATGGATCTGCTGGTTTACTTTTAAGTAAAGAATGAATTCTTGGTTGAAAACTTGATACTGTAGGGCATGGGGAATCTTGAATGTTTTTCAGCATTGATCAATATTCTGCTTTTACATCTGTCAGTGCTGAGATTGCCACTTTTCATGAACGCAGAGTACAAAGAGGCCATTTCACCTCTTCAGAAATGCTGTCTGAATCCCAAGACAAAATTAATTTAATGTTTTTTAACAAAGAAACTCAAGTCAGTAACTGAGCAGTAATTTTAAAATCCAAACGTCCTAACACAAAGCAGTCTGAAGAGATACTAATTTGTTACTCGTATGCTAAGGATGATGGTAGGAGATTTTCTGTTTTAAGCCATGGTCTTACTTGATTAAACTATCACGTTTTGAAAAGAGTAGAGAACTCTCTGTCAGGTAAGAATCCTGCTGCCCTTTCCGTGATATAGTGGCTGATCAGAGCCAAGGTGTGTTAGGTGTTGTTGGTTGGCCCTGTGTGGAGAGGTTTAAGTGTAGACTCAGAACCAAGGCCATGGTGAAGTCACGTGATGCCGCATGACTGTGGTGGAGTCACATGATGCCACCGGGTCACAGCTGCCAGAACTCCTGAGATTCCTTGAGAGATTGATTATTGTTCATACACCTTTAGAAACCTTTTTATTGTTGCCATATTTTGGGGGCGGATCCTTTCATTCGGTATGGGGAGGTGAACTATGGGTGAAACAGAAGAAACAACAATCTCTCTTTTATGCAGGGAGTTTAGGATTTTTCTAGAATGTCCTTTGGAGTCTTTCTCCAGACACACCGACCACCTGCAGATCTCTCTGGGTCCTGAGGACCACTGGAATTTCAGCTCTCACCCAGAGGATGTAGAAACATAACGACTGCTTATCCCCACTGTGGCTAAGCCTCCCAGCATTGCGGCCCACTTCCATTGGCCAGGACTTAGTGGTGGTGCAGTGTTTTATTGGCCTTTATTAGAGATGGGAGGTCCAGTGGGAAAGCAGAGGAGGCCAGGAATTAGCAACTCAGGAAGCTGATCTTGATCTCCCCTAATATTTGTTCTCTTTGAATATTATTCTTTTTCTTACACTCTCACAATTTGTAACTCTATGTCTAACTATTAAAGTTCATCCATGAGGCTGGGTGGTATATTTTACAAAGGGAAAACTAAGAGAGATTTTATTGTTGTTGTTGTTTTGCTTTTGAAATCTTGTGCTTTGTAAACACAATTCCACATCTTTTGTCTAAGGCGCGAAGTAAACATTTGACATATCAATGAATGAATCAATTCCATTTCCCCAACTGCATTTGTCCTAGGAGTTCAGAGGCAGATGGGCAATGTCACGTCAGTAAGTGCACAGACATGCGTGCGGACCAATTCCTGGAAGGTGTGGACACTCTCTCCAAGCTAGACTCTTGATTTAATAGTTTTTCCAACCCCATATTCTCTTTGATTTCCTGGTTTACTTAGATTTTCTCCTATAGCAAGGGACTATTTGTTTGAGAGTCTCATTTTAATTCCCTGGACATTCAGGAAAAGCAATAGGAAAAATGAATGGATAAAATTTATGTATTCAACAGGGTTCTTCCGGACAAAAATTGTTCCAAGTCTGGAAAAAACAGTTCAACAACAATAAAAGAGAATCGACATCTCTTTCAGCAGATTGTTTGATGGCTCCCGTTTCAGAGTACATTAATGTTAGTAAAGAATAACTAACTAACCATAAAACAGGGGCTGCTGGGAAGCCAGCAGTAAGCAGCGGCCTGGGTGAGGCCCACCAAGGAGGCTAAGGACGATTAACCTGGGTCTAGATTATAAAATGGCCCATTTGAGAACTGCTGCCCCTGGATAGATCACCTGGACTTCAGCTGGATTGTTTAGTGAGAGGTCTTGCACGATGCTCGGTATGACGATGCTATCTGATTACTAATTGCTTATGACAAGTGGAAAAGCCAATAAAGATGAATGCAGATTTGAATAGAATTTTCTTCTTTATTGGAGTTGCGGTTAATTGATGGATATATAACTCAGTGCCTGTCTGTTTAAAAGACGCTGGTTGGCCCCAGGCACACTGGCACTGGCCCTTTTACTTGAGTGGAATTTTGTGACTTTGCTGACATTTTCCTTAGCACCTTTTGTTTGGTGCAAGCATTACCGATGGCCCCATGTTTAATTTGGCAGTGTTGCAGATCCGAAGGGAAGACGCCCTCACCAACTTACAATATATTAATGTGTACTGTCTTGTACAACTTTTTTTTTTTGTCATGAAACGTACCCCCTCCACGCAATCTTTTATCTTTACATATTTTCTCATTTTGGCTTGAAGTTTCATTACTGTCTGGTCAGTTTTCCCTCACGACTGACCAGCACACCCTAGGCTCTTAGCCATGCTTGGGAACAAGAATTCCGTATCATCTAAGTTTCAACCAATATTAAAATCTCCCCAATCATATAAGATGTCTTTTATGATTGAATTTTTTTTTTGTGGTCATTGGCATGTGTTCTCTCTCCCTCAGATTTGACCCTCTGGGGTTCAAGGACATGATCTTTGAACTCAGAGAACTATCAGGCCAGTTAGGGTGGTCAGAGATTCTTGTCTCAGGTTTCATGACTTTTGACCAATGGACTTTTTCTTCTCTTCCTTCTTCATCTCTTTTTGGCTCCATTGCATTGGCTTTCTAATAGAGTCTATGATATCAAACAACACTTATTCATGAAATACTACAGGTTTATGACTAAAATCTAAAAATGTTATTTTTCATTAGAAAAGTCATATATTATAATTGAAGAAAATTTAGAAAACATAAGTAGAAAAAATTCTTTTTGGAATCTCTGATTAGATCTGTCTGGATCTAATCTCTCGTGTTTCCTGCAGACTAATATGGATACAATTTCAGTGATAACCACATGCAATTTTGTTCTCTACATTTTCCACACAAAATTTCATAGCAAATATGCAACATAATGGTTAAGAAGGCAGACTTTGGCATCAAAATGTAGGAGTCCAAATTCTGACTCTATTGCGGACTGGTCATGTGACCCTGCGTGGCCATGATGACTCGGGACTCTAGACACAGATAGAACACTGTTGATAACTGATCCAAGACAGAGCCTGAAGTAGAGCAGTCCTAGAAATGAAGCTTACCTTGGAAAACTGAAGGCTCAGTTCCTTATCTAACACAAGAGAGAAATCAAGGATACACAGCCCCGAGACTATACCATAGATGCTAACTGTAGCCCGGCTTCGATGGTCAACCTTTTTTATGGTGTCATGGACACAACATGGTTCATGTCATACTCAGGGGCAAATTTTTCACAGTGTTCTGTTCCTTCTCCCTCCACCCTTCTTCATGCTCCCCGAACTGACCAACTGATCCCTGGCCTTGCTCCTTACCAGGATCTGCCACTCCTACATCATAATATGGATCCCCGAGTCCAAATCCCAAGGCTTCAATTTAAGAAATGATAGGGACACAGAAGCTCGAGTTCTGGGTCTCTGTGTTGATCACACAGTCTATTTTGCAATGACGACAGCTGCTTCAGAAAACACGGGGGTAGGGACATCGGAAAGAGCTCCTTCTGTGAGAGTCTCATGTCATCCTTTTTGCGATGCTCAAACGTAGCCAAGGGCATAGAAGAGCAGTTGATGGCTTAGATTTCAGGATTGCCCACTAACCTACTCCTCCCCCTACAGAAATCAGTTCCATTCGAAGAGGGGATCTGTGCTCATCCCTAGACGCTGCCTTTCCCTTTCTCTACCTCTCTACCATCCAAAAGTCTCCACAGAAGAGAGGAAGGAGCACCTTGCTGGCTGCTGGGCCCTCCCTTCAGTGAGAGTCATTGCCAAGGCTTCTCTATTGCTTCAGGATGTGTTCCTTGGAACACACAGTATCCGTAGCCACTTTAAACAAAACCTTGCTTGAGGGTCAGAGAGAGAGAGGGCTCAGTGGTTAGCAGCACTAGCCACTTTTCCAGAGGACCGAGTTCAGTTTCCAGCACCCTGTTTGATGGTTCACAACCTTCTGTAACTCTAGCTCCAAGGAATCGGATGCCTTTTTCTGTCTTCCAAAGGCACCTGAAGATGTGTATGCACACGAACAAGCACACACACACACACACACACACACACACACACACACACACACACACGGATAAAAACAAAACACCCTTTCTATGAAATCTGAGATTCTTGAGGGCAGCATGCGATCCGCATTGGCTAGAATGAGATCTGCCTCTCAGTGTCCCCAGTGACCCTGTAATGTACCTACGGCACCCAAGAAAAGCCGGAGGAGAATTCTGCTCAAAGATGAGCATCTTTGCCAGTGTCTTGCAGCTGGCCACCATCATGCTGACAACGACTGTGACGCTTCCCGTCAGCGACGGCTGTCTTCAGAACACATCTGGAATTGGCATCCTCTTTTGGGATGAACTGCTATCACAATGCCACTCCAGACAGGGCCGCCACGCTATGTGGAGGACGGACGCATAACAACACTAAAGCACGCTGTTCGAAGACCTAACAGGACAGAGCCTCTTCAAATTTATAACAGTCTCTGTTTAAAAACCTGACAAAACCAAAATGTGCTCTCCATAAATTACAGTGGCGCCATTCGCGCTGCTGAGCGAAGGCTGGGTCAGCGTTTCCCTCACTCCGTTTCAGGGCCCTGGCTCTTGGCTATAAAAATGCACCTTGGGTTTAAAGCTGGCGAGGAACACCTCAGCCTTGGAACAAATTTGCCTCGCCAAATTTTGAGAGCAAAACCAATCTGTTTGCTTCCCCTTTGTTGGTGGCTTTTGTGAAAAAAAAAAAAAAAAAAGATATCTGTGAATTGAATTCCCAGGCTCCCCCTCCCTTTGGAAAAGTCTGGTTTCAGATCTTTGGACTGTTTTTGGAATGAAGAGAAAAGTTAGGTTAGAAGCCAGTTTTTAAAGAAAGACATTGTCCTCGACACCCCCTCCCCCATTCTGATTTCATTAAAGTTTAACAATGGTTTTATTTTGACATGGACAAATGACACAACTGTGGTTGGAAGTGAAATTGGATTATGTGATTAGGCGAATAACCCTCAACAACAGACCTTAGTCTGTGGCACTTGTTAGCCGTAATTTCCCATTGGCTTCCCGGAGAAACCGTTTAGTATAAATGTTCATATACATAATTAAATTTCTTTAGTTTCACTTAAGCATGTATTTATTTGTGGTCCCTAAGGCCCAAAACATTTTTCAGCATAGTTCTTGATAATGTTATCAGAATACCAATTTTGAGGAAGGGGCTGTGACCATCAATCTAGTCTAATCAAATATTTAAACAACTTGACGGCTTTGATCTTTACCTATGAACTACAGCATCTGCTAAAATCAGAAGTTACTTATGCCACGTTTTATTGATCTTTTCTTGATTTCATGTGTAGACACAGGCACAGACTCCCACAATAAGGAATTGTTCGACTTTTTCTCAATAAGCACCTGCACTGCAAGGCAGGGAGGGGAGGTGACGGCTCATGCCGAGAGGAGCAATGCTTGCTGGGATCTCCACGTGTGGCTAGGAGTCATCAAGATTGGACGAGACAGCACGTTTTTAAGTATATTAGATAGAAATTAGTCTTAGATTAAAGATCTAAAACTGTCACGAAATAACTGTTTCTTAAGTTTAAGCAACATATGAGTTGGGTGGAGCAGGGTACAATGCAAATGCACGGTACAGTGGGGGCGGTCAGTATTCAGACTTTTGCCTTTCACTCAGGACTCCTGTGCTTCTTGAGATTGTCCCAGAAGCAGTGACAGCAGATGGCAGGACCTGATAAGGATTCCTCAGTCCCAGCAGAGACGTCCCTGCCACTCAAAGCCACCAGGGCGGGAAGAGCTCCCGGTGAGCCTTGCATCATGTGACACCACACGGGCTCAGAACAGGGAAATGTGCGGCAGCGCTGGCGAGGGAGAGACAAACCTTTGTTTAGCTAATTGGCGTGACAAGCGTGAGCTACATGCCCTCTTAGAAGAAGGGTGCCAGGTGTCTAGGACTGGGAGAGGAAGGGGCCGGTGCATCTATTTTTGTGTCTTAGTACCAGTTTGTGTATTTCAACGAACAACCGCAGTTTGGTGGGATTGGGGAGGGATTGCCAGGTTGAAGGGCTCTGTCATCCGCATCTCTTAGTTTACAAAATTAAAGGAAATCACTACGTTGAGAATCACTACGTTGTCCCTGGGGCCACTTCCCAAATACAAACGGTTTCCGTGCTGCACCTGCAGACCTGATTTATAAGGAATAATGGCTGGGGTTACTCACCACCCTGGGGAGGCGAGGTTGTGCGGTGCAGGCCATAGGTGGCCTTGACCAGGCAGGACTCAATGACCACTCTGTTCCACCTGATCTGCATGGATGAGGGGTGCGCCCCAGGCTGTCCAAGCCACTCCTTGGGTGAGAGGTGACAAGGTCTGAAAATGGGAGCCAGCTGCTTCCACTTGCTCCCAGACCTCGGTGTCCCAGAGTGGCTGGCCAAGACCACTTCTTGAAATAATCAGCTGTCAGGCCCCTGGGATGGCAGGAGAAAGGGAGAGGCCTCCCTGGCCTGCGGTGAGCTGAGCCAGCAGGCTGACCACTAGGAGGCAGGATGGTATTGTCTAACCCACCCATGGCCATGCCCGGTCTGTGTGCAGGAGTTCCCTCCTCTCTGCCACTTACCGCTCTCTCTGGGAACTTGGGGAAATCACTAACCGTTAAGAACCTCAGTTACCTCATCTATAAAATGGGAACAGTCATGTCTGTTGTTCTCTGGCACTTGGTCCATGGTAAATAGTAGCTATTATTTCACGTAGAGAGGTGGCCCTGATACTTGTTGTATCACACACCCCGAAGTCCTGCCCACCCACATACCACATAGGGAACACAGTTCAGTGTGAGCAGTTCAAGAGAAACAGCTCAGGAAATATGACCCTTGGACAGAAGTCCCCAGCTGCTCGGTTTGGAACAGGCTAAAAGGGATGAAGGGAGGCCACAGGGGGTCTGGGAGCCAACAGGCCTGGCAAGATCCACGGAGGAAGGGCCTTCTCCTTTGGGAAGCAGAATCATGTGAGCCTGGTTTTCTTTGGAGAGAAACCTGGAGATTGTGTCCAGACAAGAAGGTTAGAGTCTTAGCTTCTCTGGGACTGAGAAGGCTGAGGGAGCCTGGGAGGTAGGGTCAGAGAGGTTACTGAAGTGGAAGAGCCAGTGAGTGGCCAAGGTTCCTTTGCTTTCTCCCTGGCATTTGGTGGCCGGAGGCCTGTCCACCCAGGCAGCTGCTGCTCTCTGGTCTTGTGAGAGCCACCAGTGCCAGCCAATGGATTCCACCAGGCTGCGTTCCCACAGAGTCTGCAGTGAGTGTCCTGGCGTAGAGTGGCTGCTTCTGCCTCCTTTACCTTCCCAAACTTTTTAACTCAAGGGGCTGCAACTTAATTTGCACCCATTACCCTAACCCCACCTAAATGGGAGATGGACCGATTCTCACCCTAGTCTCTGCCAGTCACAAGGCCTCCTCCGTAGAAAGAGGGAATGTGGGGAAATGTGAGCGTCATCCCCTCCACATTGCATTGAAAATTCAGTAAGGAAAATCCAAAAATTCATAAGGAAAATCCTATGTGGGCTTTCCTTATGTGGAGAAAGTGGCTCCGGATTCACCCTCCCCTTAGTCCGTGGTCAGCATTAGTGACATCTGACTGCTTTGGCAAGCATTGGTTCTCAGCTTATACAACTAGCACACACCACTCCCTTCCTGGAGACTGTTTGAACGAACCCCTTACCTTCCAGAAGGAAAAATAGGTTAGAAGGGCTCCCTCTGGGGTCCATGGCTCTCAGCTGGCAGGGGCTGGGGCTCACCCTCCTGTTTGTCACCCTCCATTTTCCGCACAGTGGTCTGGTTCCCTTCACAGGCCGTAAGTGGCGGCCTTGGTGACAGAGGTAGCAGAAGGGGATGGGTCTGCTCGGCACGGCTAACCTCTGGGCTGGCCTCGTGTCCTTTGGGACGGTGGCACGGGATCTAATAGGTGACTCTGAGTTTTCAAACAACAGTTTCATTTTGTACCTTACTCTCGCTTTTAAAAGGCAGGAAAGAGCATAACTTTCCCCAACAAAACACTTAGCATTTAATAAAAAGTTTTCATGTTAGCCAGAAAATGAGGCTCGGCAGACATTTCCTTCCCAGAGGGTTCCAGATGGCCAAGGTTCCACTAAAATTCCTCTTCTCCTGGGAACGTCGGGGAGGTCCTCAGAACATCTCACCTGAGCCCATGCGGTCTTTCCAGTTTTCGGTTTTGATGCGGGAGAATTGTCTGTATTCTGTCAATCATATTTTAATAAAACACTGATTGGCCAGGCAGGCAGTATAGGCGGGAAAACCAGACAGGAAGTAGAGGTGATGCAATGAGAACAGGAGAATTCTGGGAAGCAGAGAAGTTCCTCAGCCACTCCTGCGCAGACCCCTGAAGAGGCAGCATGTAACTTGCCCAGCTGAGAAAGGTACAGAGCTAACATAGATGAGAATAATGGGTTAATATAAGTTATAAGAGTTAATAAGAAGCCTGACCTAATGGGCCAATCAATTTATAACTTGATGTAGACTCTGTATGATTTTCCTTGGTACTTGCTGGCTTGTTGGGGTACTGGGCGGGACAGAAACCCCAACAAGCCGGCCCTCATGTTACACGGTTTTAATGCTTCCATCGTGGAATTCTCCTTCCGATGAAAACTTGCTTAAAACGCCAATGTACAAAAACAGAGAAAGCCTTGGGGGAGCCTGGGGAAGCCTGGGGGTGGGGGAGGAGGAGTCTCCAGATCCTCCCTTCAATCTCCCCTCCCTCCCACCCCTGCCGCCCTCAGGTGACCAGCAGCCTAGGCCAGGGTGCTGTTCTCGTTCTCCATCTCCTCGCTCTCCTCTCTCTCTATCGGAAACTCATTGGGCTCTGGGGTAAGATGTGAGCTAAATTTTAGCTAAGACCCAAGAAGCTGCATTCTCCTCCATGCCCTCAAAATGACCTTTCTGTACTCTGAAGCTTGACACTGCCACCTTGGGCTTCCAGAGAGCTTGGTCTATAGTTCATACCCCTGAGCCCCAAGATGCTAACTGAGGAGGGGTAATTTCCCTGGTTTTACCACCTGCGCAGCTGACAGTGTCCGAGCCCTGGGCTTCTTCCCCAGTGAGTTCCACTTTCTTCCTGTCACAGACTGGACAGTGTAGAGGACACCTGTGGCTGTGGAAGCCCAAAGACACATTCTGCCAAAGGTGGGGTCCCCCTATGAGGCCAGTCATCCTCACTGTTTCCCTTCTTCAGGGCAAGGGGGAGGAGCCATTCACTGGGTGGGAGACACAGCCAGATGGGGCTGGCTTGGGCAGCTTGCCCTGTGTCTCAGTCCCTGGCCCGTCACGAGGAGTAGAAAGCACGTGTGTAAAAGTGACAGCTGTAGGAGGGTCCGGTGTCTTATCACACAGTGACAGAGCAACTGTTATAGTAGGGATTTGTTACATATTTCAAAATTAACAAGAAGAGAGGACTTGGGATGTTCTCACTACAAAGAAAAGGGGAAACTTAAAAAGGAAAAACGCGAAGTGATTGAAATGCTAATTACTCTACTTGGTTGCGATGCACTGCCTATATGTGTTGAAATATAAGGCACCCCAGAAATAATTCAATGAAAAGTACTTTAAACACGTCAATGCAAGCGAAGTAAGACTTTAAAAAAAGAAAAAGAAAGCGTAGCTGACCGTGGACCCAGCAGGATGGCAAGGCCTGTGCTTCCTGCATTGAGAGCTGGTACAGCTACTCTGTAGAAGCTCACACGGAAGCCCGTCTAGACAACTGTCCTCGTGAACCTCTCTGGGAAAATGGCCTGGTTCACTCCAGCAGCAAGGCCAGAAGACATCAAGGGTCTTCGGGACAACTGGAGTCAGATACTGCACAGCTAGCAAGGCCTGGTCCCGAGCACAGACTTTGGCCCAAAAGAGCCATTCTAGTGGACCAAAGGAGGGTAAGTTCACAGGGGGTCGGTCCTCCCTGCCCTTCCAGGAGACCTTGTGTTGTGGGTGGCTCTTTTGTCACAAGTCATCAATCTTCTCTGCTGGCAGGAGCTTTGGGGTCCCAAGACACTGCCAGTGGAGGTAGTGGGCCCAGCCTCCATGTTCCTTTGTACTCTCAGCCCCTCTGAGAGGAAGTCAGCCGAGAGGGCCAGCTGGCTCTGGTGCTTGACTCTGCTGTTCCCAAACAGGATCGCAGCTGTTGAGGAGAGAGAGCATCCTTCTGCTCTCTGGCAGTGGTACTCATGGCTCCCGTGTCCTTACATCCTCTACAGCTGGGCATGCTCTCTCTGAGAGGGGCTTTATAAGCAGATGACCCTGGAAAGGAGCTTTACCAGCCGCTTCCAATGGCTGTGGCTCAGAGGCAAGAGGTCCTGTATCCCAGAACTGTCAGGAGGCTACTCCTAGATGGAAGAGATCGAATTCAAGGGTGGCAGGATGGGGGTGAGGGTAGGCTCACCCTTGAATGCTATCAAGGTAAAGTCAAGCTCCATTTAAGGCAAAGAGGGAGAGAGGGTCTAACAGGAAGGAGGGCATGGCGGGAGATCATGTGATGTGGGATTCCCCTCTGTGTGCTGTGATTACCAGTAATGAATAAAGAAACTGCTTTGGACCTATAGCAGGGCAGAACTTAGGTAGGCGGGGAAAACTAAACTGAATGCTGGGACAAAGAAGGGCAGAGTCAGGGAGACACCATGGAGCTGCCGCCAGAGTCAGACATGCTGAAACCTTGCCCGTAAGTCACAGCCATGTGACAATACACAGATTCATAGAAATGGGTTAAATTAATATGTAAGAATTAGTCAATAAGAATCTAGAGCTAATGGGCCAAGCAGTGATTTAATTAATACATTTTCTGTGTGATTATTTTGGGGCTAAACTAGCAGGGCAGCCAGGAAAAAACAAGCAGCCCACTTCTCCAACAACCATGACCCAAGACTCCCCTCTCTCCAGGCCCTGCATGTCCAACCCCACTCTACATGTGTCAGTCACCACCTCCTCCTTCTCCTCCAAGCTTAGTGCACACTCTCTGATCCCTCTCCTTTGCAGTCTGGAGTCTCTGCAGTCTCTTCCACGTGTAAGTCTCCCGTGTTATTTCCTAAGTCCCACTGAGTCTCCACTGAGTCTCTTTCTCACGAGCCACTGACCTTCCAATGCAAGTATTTCCAGAGTCCCGTACAGAGTCTGCCACACAAGTGGAGCTCAATTAAACTCACCAGCTGACTAGCGGGACTGAAACAAGTCACAAACACTCGTTTGGCCTTCCCGTGACTCTTCCACATGTGACACACGTGGCCCCGAGGCTAAGGAAGAGTATTTGATAGAGACTCAGAAGCAAATACACAGGTGGAATCGAGACGCAGGCCCAGGGCAACAATGGAGGTGAGAGGAGGCAAGAGTGGGAGCTGGAGAGGACTTAGTGGCTCAGGGGTACCCTGGGGGTGGGGATCTGAAGGGTCAGGTATAGAAAGTAGGGAGGGAAGCTGGGGTGTAGTGGGGATATGAGGGACCTTGAGGGCAAGTTCTGGGCCTTGAAAAGAAATAAGAAGGAAATAAGAACAGTTGTGGAGGTTGTAGAGGAAGGTAAGGGAGACCCTGAAAGGAGCCAAGAGCCACCCAGCCCACTAGCAGGAGTTACCCTGGGACAGTGTGATTGGTACCCCCTGTCCCGGCAGATTGATGACACAATCTTTAGTCCTCAGGAACATCCTAGTTTTGGTAATAGTGGGTAAGGCCACGTGAAAACACGAGTATGTTTGTGAGTGTATGTACACATATATTTATGTGTGTGTACATAGGCATGTACAAATATCTCCTAAACATAGCAGAAGATCCAGAAGAAAAGCTGAGGTCAAAGTCTGTAAAGTGATGGCCATTAAATCATAGCCAACAAGACCAAGAAAGTGTATCAAAAAGCAGATTCACAAAGACATTCTTCGAAAACCTTTCTAACGGGAAGAAAGTAAAAAGCAACAAGAAGAAAATATGATCAAGGAAAAGCAGGCAGGAAAGAGAGCTGGTTCCACGCTGGGCAGGGCATGAAGGAAGAGCCCATAAGTAGAACCTGTTGAGGACTGGGCATGGAGCAGGGCTGAACAAACGCATCAGGAGCGAGGCTGCCACAAGGCCTCTTGGACAGAGAGCTAAGCAAATTCTAGACAAGGATGAAATGAAGCATCTTCAGCTGAGCAGGAAGGGGGAGCAATCAGGATTTGCATTTTATGTGTCTTTGTGGGTAGAAGCTGGCCTACAAACCCATCTCACTTATTGAACACACCCACCCAGTTAGGAAGTATAGAACAGAGAAGAAATCCAGGACCCTATGCAGGACATAACCAGAGGGCAACTTTATCAATCATTGTGCATGCTATTGTGTTTACAGAGGATCATTATATAGAAGGTCAAGTACACACACACACACACACACACACACACACACACATACACACACACTGCACATATCCTATACAATGTATACATATGAGTAAATGTGGCAGGAATCAGAAGTCAAAGGAACAGGTGGGCAGTCCAGTCCTGTTAGAGGGCGGGTGTGGGCAGTCTGTGGGTGTGGGTAGGAGAGCAGGCAAGAGTGAGCTGCTGTCTTTGGGATGTGGGGGGCAGGGGAGGGAGCTGTTTGATAATGTGATGGGAAGAAGGGTAGTAGGTTTATACGGCAGAGAGATTACCATCTCTATGATGACTGTAAGTCTCAGGCTGCCAGACTCATTTATTGAGCATCCATTGTGGTCACTGCTTGTTCTAAATGTTTTACAAAGGTCATTATGTGCATTTAATTCTTATCACAACTGTATGGGGTGGTCACACTTTACAGGTAAGGGAGGGGAGTTTAGGCACAGGCAAATTTTCTAGGTACATACAGCTAGTAAGGGCAAAACTAGACTTCAAGTCCTGGAAGTTGGTTCCAGAACATATGTTTTCAGCAGCTACATCTTTTCCTACTCTGTCTTTGGTAAGCTCAGAGTGGCTGTTGTCACCGGGCCACCAGATAGGAACAGGTCTTGGAGTCTGAGTGTCAATTCCCTTGGCGGGGAAACCTCTAGAAATTTGCCCTGAAGCCTGAGTGTAGTCATCTGTGAATACAGCCCGGATGTACTCATGCCAAAAAAGCACGGACTAACCAAATGTTTGCAAGGTAGCTACCATTAAATCACGATGTCAAAGATTGGCCCCACATTGCAAACACTGAGGCTAGGGAAAAGGGTGACAGGGACTTGTTGGAGGAGGATTGTTTTGTGACTTACTTACTTCTTTAGGGACTGGCCATTCGACTGCTTTGCTAGAATGGAGTCGGGCATTTGTGTCTGCCTGAGATCTGAGACACTCCTGTCTATTCAACTCTTGTTTTTCTCCAAGGAGCAACCCAACCTTTCATCTCATAGTCCAGTGGATTACACTCGACAGCCTGAAAATGACTGACTGGGTGCTGAGTTTGTTTCTCATGTGTTGGCTGGCAGAGAGAAGTGCATGGGGATGGGGGGTGGAGAGGCTGCGCGCACAGGAGAGTCCCTGCACAGCACACCTCCCCCCTCTTCCCGTCTGCCCACCCCTGACAGGATCCCACCAAGGTCTAGATGCAATAGTAGCATGCCCAGGTGCCTGATGCTTCATGGAGAAGCCCACCTGTGTGAAGAGGGGACAGGTAATTTGCATACATGGTTCCTGTCCCCTCTCCATGTCCCCAGTCTGGGGACCATCTCCACCCAGGCTAAGTGACTTCCTAGGAAGTTGAGGCCTCTGGATTGGAACTTGAGTGGGTTTGGCCTTGGGATCAAAGCCCATAAATGCCACTCTGTTAAGTTCCCCTTTGTTGGCATTTTGTCATTGGCTTAACTAGTCCTACCTATTTACAATGATTATATTTAATTAGAAACAAATCAAATTGGCTTTTGTAGGCAGTGCTGGTGAAAATCACTCTAGAAAATCGGTGTCTCTGTGCTTTCTAAAATTAGATGGATGGGGATTAAGACGACTAGCTCCACCATTCAGCAAGTCTCTCAACCCCTTTGTTGCTGGGTCTGAAACAAAAATAAAAACAAAGTGAAAACAAAAGCTTTATATTTTATATGTGGGTGTTTTGCCTGCTTGCTACTTGTGTGGCAGTACCCATAAAGGCCAGAAGAGGGCGTCAGATCTCTTGGGACTGGAGTCACAGATGTCTGCTACGTCTGAGTGCTGGGAATTGAATCTGGGTCTTCTGAAAGAGCAATTAGTGCCCTTAACCGCTGAGCCATCTCTCCAGCACACGCACCTCTCCCTTCCCCCCACCCTCATCGCTGACTTTTTAATCTATACAGTGGTAACGTCACATGTGCCTTGGCAGATTACAGGCACGAAATAATTGAGTGCTTAGAGTGTAGCGGGCTCTGCATAAATAGTAAATTTTATTATTAACAGGATCAAAACGCTGCTCCACGAAAGTGACCGGCAAAGGAATTTTTTAAAGTGAAATGTCGTCTGTGCAGTCTCTTGTCTGTTCCCGAGGCCGACTGCAGAGGCCACTCACCTCCGCTTCTCTCTTCAGCGCTCTCCTCCTTAACGCCACTGCTGCTTGGGCCAGCGGCAGGGCGGGCAGGACTTTGTCTTTCACATCTGTCATCAGGCTTGATGGATAGTATTCCCAAGTTAATGCCATAAATGCTGTTTGGAAATTACAAGTCCATGCTGCTGGTGGTCTGGAACAAAGAAAGAATTAATTTATAATCATGAATATAAATTTCATAGATAGTATTATTGTCACTTAGGGGTTGACTTATAGCGTGTATGGGGAGTGGCTTGTGGAACAGAAACCCACGTCGATATAACTCAGTGCAATTCCAATGACAATAGTTATATCTATCATTTTGTTATAAATCTATGGATGTCCAGTATTAAGTGAGCAGGCATTACCTCCAGACCAGGCAGGGAGTGGCAGTGAGGCCTGAGAGCTTTGTTTAAGGGATCGAAAGCCCTGTTGATTTGTAATGAGGAGGAGCAGAAAACAGTTGCTGAACACTCTTAACTTCAAATGCCCAAGTCCATAGCCAGTGTGTTCCAACCTCTAAGAATTAAAGAAAGAAAGGAAGGAAGAAAGAAAGAGTACATGAAGTACCCAGGTCTTTAAAGATATATATTTTGCCTGTATTTTCCTCAAAGAGACTGTTTCTGAATAGAGAATTATTTACTAATTGCAGCCAGGATGGAGTCTGAAGGAGCTGCAGTCTCAGCAGAGCGAGCCTGCATTGGAAGGCCTCTATCTGCTATGAATCAGGCAGTATATTTTCCTGTTAATCTATATTGGTTCCCTCCCAAAGGCAATTGACCCTGGGGGGAGGGAAAAGAGCGGAGCCGAGCACCACTGAGCTGGCTTGCAACTGGCGTTGAAAGTGCACAGCTGGGGAGAAGAGCACAGACATATCATAGGGAATAGCTCGTGGAGAAAGGGGGATGCTCCGAGTCAGTGGGAAGTAATCTTGCCAAGTGCAGAGTTATCTAGTTAACCTATTGTTCAACATAATGAAAGCGCAGGGCTATTCTGGAGTGTGTTACAGTGTGTAGTTTGTCAATTACCCAATCAGGGGGCATTGCTCATTCAGCCAGGAGTGAAGGCAATACCCATACTGTTTTATTACTGTTAAGCCTCAACTTGGCATATTTTTATATAGACTATAGGGTGTTTAATAGCCATGCAGAACCAGAGCGGCCTTCATTCTTTCTGGTTTGAGTCCATTGTCGGTGGGAGGCATTAGTTCTTGTCAGCGCAATTAGGGTGTGCTAATGTCTAAGTATTTCAGACTTGAAAATCCTCGGAAAAGTAGGGGATGGGAGAGGGCCGGGAGCTGTCTCTCAATGTTCCAAAAGAAAAAAGTAGGAGCAGACAGACAGGATGTGAGGAAAACAGCTTGGGAGGCCGGAGAGTTATCTGCTACAGTCTAGAAGGTACCCCGGGGTTTGCTTTTTCGGGCTTTGGTGTGGACACTAAAAACTCTCACCCAACGAATCTCAGCCTTTAATCTCAGCATTTAGAAGCCGCTCAGGCAAATCTCCACCAAGTCAAGGCGGAACACAGGTGAACTTAAAATCCTCATTTAGGAATGCGATTTCAAAATGTATTTCCTTTCAGTACATTCTTACTGAGATTGGCCAACTGTCTTGTTTTCAAATGTCATTTCAGAGCGCATTTAACATCCTTCTAGTGCTGATCTCCAGGACCCCTACAGACTGCTGAGATTTAGAAATGAAAACATTGAAAATCCTTCTGTTTTGAAAACTAAAAAAGACATGTCCACGGTAGAGCGTTTCCCTCACCTCTACCTGTCTGTTCAGTGGTGTCAAACATTTTCTGACTTCGATAAAAATGTACTGAAGGTCAAAATCATCCCTTAATAGTGCACACCTCTATCTAACAACCTTCCTCAACGTCAAAAGACGCCCCCATCCTATGACAGGAGCATTGTGGACCGCCAGCCTGCTCCAGGTACACACCAGACATGTCCGTGTTATTCCATATTCTGTCCATTTCAGGGAAAGGCCAAAGGAGACAGAGGGTACGGATCTTGTTAGGTGCAGCCTCCGACACCATCACTATCAATTGTCTTTCTCTGGGGCTGATCACCACCTCAATTATCTAGTGTCCAGCCTACCTGATAGGTTTTTGCAAACTATAACTCTTCTGTCGATGAGGGTGGAATAATGACAGCCAGGGGCAAATGGACAGAATACGAAGGAGATAAACCCCCAAAATAAAATACACGAGCCTATCTCTGCATATAGACATCCACTGTGCTTCTAGTACCAAGAGAGTCAATGTAACATACAGCTGGGGGCTCCTTCGCAGGCCTATTGAGATTATGCTAAATATGCTAAGTAAATGACAGTGGGTGATTGGCGTCAAAACTAGTTCCATTTTATCATCTCAAATGAAGTATAACCAATAATAAAAACAAGTCCAATGAATGTAAATAGAATTTTACTCAGATCATTGTATGTATAATTTATGTTAGATAGAATTTTAAACTTTAATATGGACCCTTCCTTTAAAGGAAGATAAAAATTTTTAAATGATTCCAAAAGACACCCAATTTCAACTTGAAATCCTGAATCGAGGAGGAGGGTAAAAGCCATTGTAAAGGAAGCCAGGCATCACAGTGATGTGTATTTCCAGCTCAACACAGCTTGTACAACACGAGAAAATAGATTTTAGTACAATATTAATTGAACCTTTCCCAGTTGTGGTTCAGGAGGTTAATTTGAAAAGAATACATTACCAATATATTTATAGCATTTAAATAAATTAAAATTACACTTCACACATCAATAACACAGCTGTTAAATAATATTTTTATTCTATGTAAATCCCATCCATTCATCTCCGTTGTATAATAAATGACCATAATTACGGAGCTTCATTGGGAGGAAGGTCATTGGTAATCCTGCAATTCCTCATTGGTGTAAAGAGAGAAAACAGAACTGTTTGTGATAAATGTATTCAACCTTTGCATACTTTGCTACTTCGGACCATGAATTAAAATGCAGTTGGAAATTAAGTTCTTCAGTTCCACAGCATTTTTAATCTGCTGTGTTCGTTTCTTTCTTTCTTTCTTTCTTTCTTTTTTCTTCTAGTAACTAAGACTTCTGGAAGTGATGCTTTTTCTTCTGTCTGTAAACACATGCACACACACACACACACACACACACACACACACACACACACACGGGCATGCCTACACACTACAGGTTGCCCTCTGTCACATAAATCCAGATGAAAGTCTTTACAATTTCCTTCATTTTCAGTCCTTCATTCCTTCATTTACTACTAAGAGGAGTTATAATTGTCACATTGACCTCAACTTGTGGCATGAATGGAACTCCTTGGCCTCACTTCCGGACCAACTCTCCCCTACGCAGATCGCTCTTTGCTGGTCACCAGGGAGGGCGTTTTGTAAATTTCTCCACCGAAGGCTCTCAAGCTATGACCCAGAAAGTCTTCAACCCCGTTCTGTAAGGCAAGGCTGGAAGCTGTTTTTCCTAAAGGGTTTGAAGACGCAGGAAAGTGGATGCGAGTGTTAAAAGCAATGGGCCAGGGGTAAATACATTAGAGAGAAAGGAGCAAATTAAGACATTAACAAAGCTGGCTGGGGCTTAATTCATCGGCAGTCCCGCAGCCTCCTAGCCTGGAGGCTGTGCATTTTGGAGCCTTTCTTGCAGCAGACAGGTCTTGGGCTTTGCCTACAGAAATAAGAACGAATGAGTGCTAATTCCTAATGAGAAAAATATCAAAGTGAGTAGTATTCCCTGTGTGTGCCATAAGGACTTGGAACGGAAAGGTCTTTGGAATAAAGGGTTCCAAGCAGAGGGAATTCCTTTTAATGAAGCTTGGATTTAGTCCCATTATTCTAATAAAGTGTAATCAATTGGTGCCGACTATCTGAAGGTCTAGTTCAAACTCTGATTAGATCTTGGTTGTTTTTAAGGCGACGGGCATGAGGAAGGGAAACACATGTTAATAGGCTATTGGGTCAGTGATCCACACTTCCTGAAGCAAGTCAGACTTCGAAGAGGGCAATTTGGAAGCTGTCTTAGCATAAATCCAAAGGAAGGCTATGCTGTCCATGGGGAGCCAGGCCCTCAGCACTCCCCAAGACACACTTTGGGCTGATTCTGCCCTTAATCCAATTTACTCAGCCGAATAAGTCCCTCTGCTTCAGCTTGCCAACAAATTAAAATCCAGCTTCATAAAAACACCTTGAATTTGGAAGGTATTGGCTGGCCCACTAGACTTGAAACTTCATTTATTCTGGCTAACTTCTCAATTATCTCCCCAGCAGCGGAGATGTGTAAAAGTACAAAAATCAATAGGGCTCTATTCCCGTTCTATTGGAAAGGGAAAAATTAATGAGATAGGACACTCTCTTAATCAGAAATAAATGTTTTAATTCAGATAATGACATAGTTTTCCCTCTCTGAAGGATGACAAATGCCGGGCTGGGCCCCCAGCAGAAGCAGTTTCAATTTTATTGTAAATATAAAAGGTATTGATCGGAGAGATGCACAAACCCCATTGCTTACAAAAGCCATTCAGGGGGACTGGGAAAACTATTAAGCACTGGGTCAGAAATCAATAAACAACACTGAAATGTAGCAGAGGTCGCCCGAGGCTTTGTGGCATCTTTGAAAGCCAAGTGGCAGGAATAGTGACAGAAATGTCTCTTGTGGAACAATGTTGGGGATGAGGAGGGTCAGATGTTTAATCTCTTCCGCGGTTTGACAGGTCTGGGAACAGAGTGGATGTAGTCTTTCACAGCTGTCTTTGATTTAAATACATGCTGATTCATCCCCGCCGCTGACAACCGTGGTTATTGGCTTTGGGGTGCCGAGATGTATTGGCAGGCAAAGACCCGTGGTGTACACTGGAAGGCAGAGCAGTTTGTGGTTCTGCAAATGAACCACACCTTGATGCCCTCTCTCCTTCTTCAAGAAAACATCACACACACACACACACACACACATGCACACACACGCACGCATGCACGCACGCACATGCACACATGCACGCACTCACACACACGCACATGCACACACACACAGACACACACACACACTTCTTTAAGCACACCGATAGAGGGGAGTGCAGCTCACCATACCAACCGAATCTCATATCGGAACAAATACAGGGCAGAGAATGTAGCCTGACGTGTTTTTTTGGTAACAGTTGACTAAATGTAGTATTTCCTCTTTTGGGTTTTTAATTTTAGCATCTGCTTTACATTCAAATGCAGCTTGGGCTTCCTAGTCTTCAGCCTTTCATCATGGGATAATATATTCAATCATCCAGACCATGTTCCTTTCTTATACTGTACTTGGGGGAAGCAGGGCTATAATTAATCACTTTCTCCTCAGCCCACCTCACCGAGCTCTCTATGTAGTTTTGAAACCAGAAGATTAACCCAGATTAGAGACCATTCCTACATCTTGACTTGAATTGGGTGGACCCTTTAAATAACACCAAGACAGTCATTGAACTAAAGCACACATTTCATTGCAGGAGGCGTTAGCCAAGAAGTCCCCAGTGTGGAGAAAAATTACATAAGGGAAGAGATCTCATGCAAGTAGGTGGAATCCAATTTTTCTAATCAGACATGGATTTGAAAGGTTTCAAGTCGAGTACTGAAACTTTTAACAACATCATTTCTGCTGCAGGGACCAAGCGACACTCCCTGCAGGGGCAGGAGCTGAGCCTCGTGTTGCTGGAGGCTCTGCGCCCCTCTTGACACCGCGTGATTGCGGAATTGGCGGGGTCAGGCTGCCCATCAGCAGGTGAAGTGTGCAGCTGCCAAGGATTTGAGTTTCATCTCACCTCAGATATGATGTCAGTTTCATGTCATTTCCATCCCCGAGAATGATTTGAGAGCTCTTCTTGTCCCTGTTATTGCGGTCACTTGACCTCAGATGTAACTTCTGTCGAATACCATCATTTTAACAAAGTCAGATAGTTGCACCTCCCTAGCCGGAGCTGACCTTTCTATCCTGCCTTTCCCGATTGGCTCTGAGGGGTTTCCGTTGCCCCCTCCGTTCTCAACAAATGAATGCAAGGCCTCAACGAATTGGCTCACATTGGAAGTTATAGTTTTTCATCGCAACGAGCATTTTAGAAATGGAACCCCACCCCTCTTTTCTCTGGCCTAACCTAGAGGCATCTATTGCTCTTTTTGCACTGGATTCTAAAACACAGAAATGCCTTTCTGCTTAAAAAGGCGATCACAGCTCTCTTTCTCACCTAAAACAGGAATGGCATGCCTCAACTTTCTGTCTGAGAGCTGTGTCCGCCATTCTTTCGATTTGTTGCACCCTGGGTTTATTTTCTATAAGAATCTTCCGTCCTTTCAAAGCATTATTCTTAAGTTTTCATCAGAAAAAAAGAATAGGGCATCAAGGAATTTTAAACCTCATACTAGAATACATGTCCTTACTTTTGGGCCCCCATGCTAGTTAAGGGGCTCATAAATACACAGTAAAGGAGAGTTGAACATCGTACTTCTCGTTGTGGGAAAGAAATGGCTACCTTGGGAAAGTTTAGGGAGCCCATTCCAGTTCACACAGCAAGTGTGAGACAGATGTGGGACCTGAGCCTTTATTTCACAGTTCTCTCTTTTGGCAGTCACACTTAGTACTAGCGCCAGCCACATCTCCACACCTCACCCCTCACAATCCCTGGTTAGCACATCACAGGTACCTGGTACTAGGTCAGGGGTCACACACTTTCTGTAAAGGGCCAGACGATAAATATTTTCCAAACTCTATATACGTCATTCTCTCTAACACACACACACACACACACACACACACACACACACACACACACGCACGTATGCACGCACACACACACACACACAGGCATGTACACATGTGCACACACACACACCTTCCCAAACAAGAAATAGACCTTTTAATATGCAGAACCCATTCATAGATTCTGGGCCATATGAAACTATGTTTTAATAAATAGATTTTAGTTTGGGCCATAGGTTTTATTGTTGGTGTTTTTAACTAATTTGTAAGCTAGAAGGTACTTAATATATGATGGTTGATTAAGATAAATGTGGAGAGTAAACAAAATGATATTATTGAAAGTACTTCCCAAATCAGGCAGTAGTGACATATGCCTTTCATTTCAGCAAAGGCAGAAGCAAAGGGATCTCTGAGTTCACAGCCAGTCTGGTCTACAGAGTGAGTTCCAGGACAGCCAAGGCTACACAGAGAAACCCTGTCTTGGAAAAAAGAAAGTATTTCCCATATCACACTAACACTTGTAACTGCCATTCATCTCTCCATTCCTGTAGCAAAGTATTCGAGATAATTGATTTAAAAGAAGGGATTATTTAGCTCAGTATTCCATTCAGGGTCAGTTGGTTCTATTGCCCTGGGGCCTGTGGCCAGGCATCATACCACAGTGGGAAGCTACTGCTGCCACTGTAAGTAGCAAGGGTAAGAGGAAGCAGAAGGCACTGGGCTCCCAATAATCCCTTCAAAGGCTTTGTCCTAGCATCCTGCCGACCCTCGACTGGACTCCAACTCCTCGAGATTCCATCACCCTCTCCCCTACAGGGGACCAAGTCTGAGGTGCGAGAACCTTTGGGAACACTGCAGCAGGAATTCTCAGCTCTGTGGATTTTTATCCTTTTACTATTTTGATTGCTTTATTCCCTTACAGCTTTAAATTCTACAAAACCATGAATAAAATAATTTAAAAAACTTAGACTTAAAATGCTTTTAAGATTTGTGTGTGTGTGTGTCTGTCTGTGTGTGTGTGCATGTGTGTGTGTGTGTGTGTGTGTGTGTGTGAGAGAGAGAGAGAGAGAGAGAGAGAGAGAGAGAGAGAGAGAGAGAGAGAGGGCACTAAGATCTGCATATGAAAGAGAACTTTCAGTATTTAGTTTTTAAGTCTGGGTTAATCTAATACTTCCAGATCTATACTATACACTTTCCTAAAAATCTGAGTAAACAAAATTTTATTCTGCATAAGTACCATGTTTTCACTGTCTGTTGGCAGTTGGCTAGGCTGATTGTATTTCCTTGTGGTTGTAAATAAGTAAGCAATGAAGGTGCATGTATAAGTATTTGTGTGGTAGGATATAAAGTACTTTGGGTACATGCCCAGGAGACCTGGGCCATGTGAGAGTCTTGTTTTAGTTTTTGAGAAGCCCCCATGCTGACTTCCATTTTGGCTATGCTGGCTTACGCTCCTACCAGGAGTACATGGAGTTTGTCTTTCTCAGCGTCCTCTTCAGCATATTTATTTTTCTTTGTTTTCTTGGAGCCAGTGAGATGGAGTTTCAGGGTGATTTTAATTTTCACTTCCCTGATGATTAAGGATACCAAACACTTTAAAAAAATATTTATTGGACATTGGGTTCTTCTCTTTGAGAACTATCTGTTCATTTTGGCAGCCCATTCATTAATTGACAGTTGAGTTTTTTGGTGTTTAACTTTTACAGTTCTTTATATATTCTAGACAGCAACCTTCTGTCTGAAGCATAAGTGACAAAGATTTTCTCCAATTATTATTATTTTTTTTACATTTTCAGGTCTTTAGTGTGTGTGTGTGTGTGTGTGTGTGTGTGTGTGTGTGTACCTGCAGAAGTCAGACAACAACTTTTGGGACTTAATTTTCTTTTTCCACAGTGTGGGTCCCATGGATGGAGCTCAGGTGATCTGGCTTGCCAGCAAGCTGTGGCATCTCCTGAGCCATCTTGCTGGTCCATGTCTTCTCCCATTTTATAGAACCTGTGTTCTCTCTAATAATAGTTTGCTATGCAGATTTTTAACTTCATGCCATCCGCTTTGCTAAGTCTTGGAATTATTTCCCATGCTATCTAGGTCCTTTTAGGGAGTTCTTGTCTATGTCTATATCTTGAAGAACTCCTCAGTGCTTAATGCTTCAGGTTTTGAGTTGAGTTTTTTGCAAGGTAAGATATATGGATCTAGTTTCATTCTTTTGTAGAAGGGTATCCAGCTTTTGCCAGCACCATTTGTTGAATAGGCTGCCCCCCTTGGTTTTCGGTGCTTGTTTTAACCACTTTTCAAATGCTTGATAGCCATATCTGTATGGGTTTATGTCTGGTTCCTCTATTCTGCTCTATTGCTCTACATGTTGGATCTAGCCCAACTGTAAAATTAAAATTGTACTATAACTCAGTGATCTAAATGCACTTTCTGCTCTTCCAGAGGACTCAGGTTTGATTTCCAGGATCAACATGGTGGCTCACAACTACCTGTGACTCCAGATCCAGGGGATATAGCGCCCCCTTCTGGTCTCCGAGGGCATTGCACACATACAGTGCACAGGCACACATGCAGGCAAAACACCCAAGCACACAGAATGATAAAACAAATATTACTTAAAAGAAAGAAAGATGGTATGGGTCAAAAAGTCCATGTTTGAAGAATGTAGCAACCTCCATGAAGCCTACGCCTTACCTTTTCAGTTTTTCATGAATCATGTGAATGGGGTATTAGATCATTTTTTAAATGTAGAAAATGGCAGTTGGGGATTAGCCTAATATCCTGGTCTTGTCACACCAACAGACAGGTTTGTATATGACCTCCAGGTTAAGAACCACTGCTTTTTAAAAGACATTTTAATTTTATTTTTTGTGTATGATTATTTTGCTTGCATGTGCGTCTGTGTGTCACATGCATGGAGTACCTGCGGAGGCCAGAAAGGGCACGGGTTCTCCTGTCACTGGAGTACAAGTGGGCATGAGCCACCGTGTGGAAGCTGGGAGCTGAACTCAGGGCCTCTGCAAGAGCGGCACATGCTTTCAACTGCTGAGCCATCTCTCCAGCTCCCAAGAGCCACTGCTTTAGTTGGGGTTATTGTAGTCTTCTCATCCAAGGAAGTGACATGAAAACGCCAAGTATACTTCCCCAGGCCGTGGGTTCAGCTAAGTGCGGGATCTGGGAGTTTTGTCATGGATCCCATTTACACCACAAAGGTAGAATCTGGAAGCCCACTGGTCCCCTTCATTCCTTCATCCCCACTCCATGCTGAGATCTGGGTCCAGCGCCATTTTCTAGCTTTGGGAAGGTATCTTCAGTAGTTTGAGTATCGGGATGAAGAGGAAGGGGGCAGAAAATGCCAATAGACAGACCTGTGGTGAACTGGATAGCTTTTGACTGTGGTTGACTGAACAACTTGACTTTCTAATCTCATTAATTTGGAGGTAGGCAAGACCAGTCCTAGCACCTGACTGAGCTTTCTCACTCCTGACTCCGACTGTCCCCTCAGACCTCCTCGTGGTACCGCTGTCAGTTTGAAGACTAAATCTCTTGAATATCAAGAAAGGTGCAAGTGAGCTTTTTTGAAATTGTCTCAAGGATCCCAGTCTTCTCCCTCCTCAGTGAGGCCATACGCCACTGAAGGCCAGGGAAATGTCTTATGTTCCTTTCACATTCTAGTAATAAATTGACGTGGTTGGCCATCAATGCCACTAATTGATTCTGATAGCATGTGTGTGGGTTTACAGGAGAAATGGTTTATTTTGGTCCATGGTTTTAGAGGTTCTGGTCCACAGTCTAGTGATGCATTGCTTCGGGCCTCCTGTGAAGCAGATCATGGTAGCAGGAGAATGTGACAGATCAATACTGCCTACTTGATGAACCAGGAAGCAAGGCGAGGAAGAGGAAGATCAGAGGGGTCTCACTGTCCTCTCAAGGGCATGGCCCCCAATGACTTAAAGACTTCCCTCTAGGTCATACCACCTTAAGTTCTACCATATCCCAACAGTTTCCTGGAGATTATGGCCCTGTGGGGGGGGGGGACCTCTGAGCCAAACAATAGCACGAAGACAGTTTAGACAAGATTAACAGACCACATCACCTTGAAAATTTCCTTCTAGTTTCTTGGGAGCCATTTCGCACATCTCACTCTTCCTACCATGTGGTGAGTTGTGAATGGTACCTGCTTCTCTGGGGCTGATGGTGTGGTGGAAGATGGTGCCTGCTTCTCTGGGGCTGACGGTGTGGTGGAAGAGCACCACCTTAGATTCAGAGACCTGGGTCCAATCCCTGTTTCTTAGCCATCTAGTTGCTCTGCTTTAGTTAAATTTCTCATTTACACCCCTCAGCTTGCTTTCTTCCTCTGCTAAATGAGGGTGTTAATTACCTCTAAAAGATGGAGAAATTGCAACAATAATGTATGCAAGGCAGTGTCTGGCTCTTCATGATCATAAGGAATGCTTCAGAGACAATGAGGCACTGAAAGCTTAAACATGATTTAAATGTTATTTTTACTTCTTGTGGCTCTGTCTTCCTAAGTGGATCTGCTAGAAGCCAATATTGACCATCTAGAAATTTCTTTAAGTAGACTTCTGAAAGGCAGTTGGGAGGGGCATCATGAGACCTTTGAAGCTTAAGAGTGGCTTGAAGCACAGGGCAAGAGAGGTGGGTAGACTGGGACTACCATTAGTGTTCATTGTGGCTGTGAGTCCCCTATGGGAAGGGCATGTGCAGAGCAAGGCACAACTGGGCAGTGGCTCTCAGCCAAGGAGATGCGCTTGTAGCCAGTAGGCAATGCGGGGGGTAGAAGAGGAGTGTGGCTACTTGCTATGCCTTCCCACCAACTTCTTCCTGGTTTTTGTTTTTTAAAGTTACGTTATTATTATAGGCCTGAGAATGCACGTCATGATTTTAACTGGAATTAAATCAAAGCAACAGGGTAATTTTAGTAACCACATTCCTTAATCTAAAAGTTATATATTAATTGTCACAACATCTGAAGACAGTGTGAAGGAGCTGGAATAGTATTTAGGGAATCTCCTCTTTCTAACACCTTTAGTTTCTGATGAAAAGAATCCACTTTGTTCAAAATGAATCTGTCGCCCAAGGCCACAGCAGAAATCTCTGTATTTCCTGTGGGCTTGTTCAGCCGCATATATGGGTCTTGCTGTTGTGTCTGTGTACTAGAGGCCGGGTTAACAGTTAGGCTATTGGGTAACCATATAAAGCAGGGTCATCGGAGCACACAGGTAGTTGGGTAGAATGGTTGTGATAGAAACCAAAGCGACTATCACTTCTCTGGGTGGTGACAGAGATGGGATAGGACCTGGAGCCAGCACCTCTCCCACAGGCCAGTGTGATCTGAAGGAGATTCCCAGTTTAAGCTTGACCCCTGGTTACACCATACGATCCACCAAACACTGCTTTTATGGGCTTCCCTTTTATTGGGATGTGGTTTATCTGTTTGTTCTTGAGACAAGATCCTACTATAACCAACGCTGTCCTGAAACTCACTGTGTAGCCCAGGTTGGTTTCCAACTGAGACTCTTGTGCCTCTACCTTCTCAGTGATGGGATTTCAGGTTTGTGCCACCACACATGGCTTGGTAGGATGTTTTCTATGGAGGAATAGTGTTGTGTGGTATGTCCTCCATTCTGTGGGAATGTTCTTCGTTTCAGCAAAGGGTGTTCTGTGATGAGGGCAACTTGTTGGTCTTCAGCTCAGGAGATTCCCCTCCTAGGTATCTGATCTTGTGGACATGTTGCCGTCTGGGTGCTAAAGGGTGATGGGCCATTTCCCCTTCTGCTCTGCTGGCTAGAGCTCTGAGATCCTGGTGTGAAACCTGCCTACAGGTGAGTGGGCAGGTCTTCCATAGTAAGCGTCGCATTATGCTCTCAGCCCTGCTATGAGTCCAGATTCTGTCTCATCTTCCTCTCAGTTGTTATAATTTACTTTCCCCTGATATAGTTTAAATAATCTTACAAGGAGTATGGACTTGTTTTCAAAACAGTGAGGGAGGGATAAATAATTAAATAAATAAGATGTTTAATTCTATGAGAATCTCCTATTTTTTTTCACAGAGTCCAGTAAGAAACCCAACCTGCCTGATATCCCCACCCAATCCTGGCACAAGGGAAAAAGAGGCTTAGAAGTTAGAAGTTCCCCGTGTTGAGTTATCTCCTGGCGGCTCTTCAGGACCCAGGTGGGGGCATCCAGGAGATGGAATGGTTCCCTGCAGTCCTGTCCGATTGAACTAGGATGTGGTATCCATCCACCTAATTAATGTGTGCTGGAAAGCAGGCTCTTTTTCTTGATTTACAAACCCTCCTCCTCATCATTTACAGGGCACTGTTATGTGAAGGAAGGGAGGAGAGACACTTTAGGGAAGATGAGCATTTCCTTAGGTGACATTGGCTAGGGCAAGCGTCACCTTCACACAAGCCCCTCTCCAGATTGACTGTCGTATTAAGTCAGGCAGCGGTGGAGGGAACATGTTGTACTTATTGACAGTGTATTGAGCCATTATCCATACTGTATGGAAATTCAAGGGCAGGGCGCAGAGAGCCCAGAGCTGTATTTTCAATGCTTGCTGAACAACAGAACCGGCCCATAATTTTGACTCATGGGAAATGTGGAGGCGACTTCATGCGCGAACCTGTTGATTTGTTCCATTCCTTTGACAGCACTTACTAACAGCGTTCTTAGAGTCCTAGAGATGCCCATGAGAAAGGCGGATAATTTGCTTTCTGTAGGTTCAGAACATATGCCTCTCTAGACTTAAAAATCCCAGAAGATTAAAATTCAAATGTGTCATCTTGATTTTTACATGGGGAACCCCTACCTGATCCAGTTCTAGAGAACTGCGTAACCCCCACATCAAAACGTTGTTCCTGCTTTGCTTCCTTCACAGGGGAGATTTCTCTCAGGCAGAAAGAACCGTTTGCTTGACCCTGATGGCCCATTTACCCAATATTTTGGGTTTTTTTCCCTTCCTTTCACTGCGGGGTATCTCAAGTGAGCAATTTATGCCAACTGCCTCTATTTCTATCTTTACCTACGGCTTCCAGAACCTTCCATAAGCCGGCTTTTTTCTTTTCTTTATCATCATCTCCCACTTCTCCCTCCATCTCTCATTACTGAGCATCAGTGATTTTTTTGTTCTATTTTTGGACATTTCGGGTAACAGGCATCCCCCTGCCTCTCCATCAGTCAGAGGCTTCTGGGATTCGGGCATCCTCACCACACCCTTCCTTTTCTCCTCTGGCTCTCATGGGTCCCCTCTCCTTCTCTGGTGCCTCAAGGTTCACGTTTTCCTTTTCTATCTCAGCTCCATAGAGAGCTCTTTCCCGATTCCAGTGCTGCATGTGTTCCCGCCTCCAGATTCTCGCCTGCACATCCCCAGCGGCTCACTGCCAGCTCGTGGCGGCGCTGGTGTCTGGCACCCACGGCCACCTCGACTTTCCACCACCTGGTCTCTGCTCTGTGTTCTCCCTCATCCTAGATCTATTTCCACCTCACGTCCTGCTGGCTTTGCCTCTGTCACCTCCTTCATTCTCTCAAGATTCCCACTCCACCACCACCCGTTCTGCACCATCTGAGAGACACTGACTGTCCTTATTTAAATGCACCGTCCCCGTCCCAGCTGGGGCAACGGCAGAAAATGATGCTGGCTAGAAAAAGTGCCCGTCTTTCAGGACTTTGAAATCCAGGTGAGGAAGTGTGGACTTGGCCTAGTAGAACTGGTTTTCAATAACAAGGAATCAAAGGAGACACCAATACGAAAGCCGAAATGAAGCCTGGCTCGTGGGAAGTTTTGAAAATGGCAGCGACTACCATTGTTTCTAACCTTTTGCGTTTGATAGGTCTTTGTGTCCTGCTCAGTGCAAGGCTTCCTGGGGGGTGGGTCATGGCTGCTCTTATCTCTCATTCTCTCCCCACCTCTACTTGTGTTTAAGGGTCTGTGTAATTTACAGTAACTAGGAGTGTGGACTTTGGCCTTGAATGACATCGCTGGGTGGCCTTTCACGGCCACTTCCAGATGTGAGCATTGAGGCCAGGTTCTCCATGTCTCTGTGCCTTGCGAAAGCACATCAGCATGCAGCTGTAAGAACAACAGATTCCTACCAGGACTAAGTGAAATGGCTTCTGTAATCTAACTTGGTGCCCACTTTGAGGTCATTTATAATAAATAACCACCGCTCCTCTAAATGACTTTATTTACTTTGTGATATTTTTGCTTGCTGAAGAATTTCTTCTAGTAATTACTACTAGACATGGCATCATTTCTCTTGTGGGATTGTGGCGTCTCAGTTATATGAACTCTGTCAGGCTGCTTTCTCTGCCAGGAAGCTCAAAGTCAAAATTGAAGTTTCATGCTAACAGCTGTGTAGACCCCAATACTTTTAAAGTGTATTTGATTTTCCTTTCTGGTCCCATCTCCTCCTTCCCTCTTTATTTCTGTGTTTCACCTGTAATAAAATGCCTTAAATCACATCTGTTCAAATCACTGCTTCTTAGGTTCTTCATTGTCATGATCCCCTTGAATGAATTTTCTTTCTAGAAAAAAAAATCTTTCTATCCCCTTCAAATATGTATCTGATTTTAGGGCACTCCTGGGCTGCCTTATTTAGTCTGAGACTAGGGACGGTAAGGCTGAAATTAGGGTGGTTGAGAAGAAATATCTTAGCTTCTCTGCATCCACAAAGCCTGTGAGCTCATGTCAGGTGATTCCTCTCGTTGCATAGATGGAGACTCTGTTCCCACTTGCCCCTGGGGCTGCCTCTTTGAGGGTTCACAGGACATGTCTACACAGCTGAGAGCTCTCCCCGCAGAACACGTCTGCCGTCAGTTCCCGTGTGACGTAGGATGAGCACACACCAACAGAACTCCTAGTTCCTGGAGGCTTGTCGAGCTAGTCCTGGATTTGATTCTCTGAATGCTTCTAACCCTCCAGTCCCTGACAGATTCAGCCTGGTTCAGTTGGGGCTGCATCTGTGGAAGCTACCCAGCTGGATTCCTTCCTTCCAGTCGAGAAAGCTGTGCTCAGGAGCCAAATTTATACTGTGAAGCACCACCGCCCTGGAGATCCATGAGCGCAGGCCAGTCCTATCATCTTCCTCAGAAACTATGACTTGGACTCGGGACACACACTGCTTTCTCCTGGTCTTTTGAGTCAGGCAGATACAGTCCTGACTGCTCTTCTATGAAGAGAAAGGAGACCAAAGGAGAAAACGGGAGCATGGCAGGGTGGGTGGGCAGTGGTTGGAAGTGATTACTGTGAGGAAAAGAGAAAGAAAGTAACCTCTGGTCCCACATAGCTCTCTAGTGTCTGGTTCCATTCTTCTCGCAATGTTATTTACCCTCTTGAGTTCCATGAAATATCTCTGCGACCTTGTAATAAATACCTGGCTCGGGTCTAAATCAGTTGGGATGAGCCTTGCACTAAGTGCAAAATCAGTCTCTCTTCCTCCCCTCTCTCCTCCCATTCACGATTCTTGTGTCCTTGTGACCCTCACTGCTCCCCTTGCCATAGCCACGTTGTTCTGGCTGGAGATGGCATCTCTGCAGCTATTAAACCCCAGAGTTCTGCTTCCCTTTCAAATGTGGAAGCCAGGGTTGCCTCCCAATCACTCTCTCCGTGAAGACGGAAAACTTCTCCCAGAACCTCCATCTGCAGCCAATCACCCAGGCCTGACATTTCTCATCATCTCTGGCTTCTGACACTCTTCCAGGATGTTCAAGGTCTCTAGATTTTGTAATCTTCTCTCCTATGGTGACCTCAGGATCTTCCTTTCTTCTCTCAATCCCAATCACTCTCATGCTTGATTACTGAATGGCCTTCCATCCCTCTACTCTCCATCACTTGAAAACATTTCCATAAACCAAGACTTCGAAGCAAGATGTTACTTTCTGCGAATACACACAATGAAGACTTGGGGGTTCCATTACGACGGACCCAGCTGGGAGCCCTTTCACTCAGGTGTGCCTATGCTGTAGTGGCATTTAGGTTAGACATGGTGGAGGAATCAATACAGACCCCCGCCGGCCCTTCAATGCTGTCTGGCTTCTGAGTCACTGTTTCCCACACTTACCTCGGGTGAGTAGCCCCAACTCAGGCTTTGTTCGTAGGGCTCACGTAGCACACAGTTGAGGTGGTGGCAAGCACTGGGCACGAAACAATGAACAGGATAATCTGCCATGGAGCTCTGGAACGTTTACTCTCATGCGTTTTCTCTTCTTATGCTACATTCCATACCCCCTTCAAGTTCTCGTCAAAGCCCCCACTTCTCCATTCACCTCTGCCTGGACCTCTCTGTCTTCACCTTCAGCCTGGCCATCCATCCATACTCTGCAGTGACTTAGTCTGTGGATTTGCATCCATACCCCATGTCTCCTTCTCATGGGTCTCAGGTCCCCAAGAAGCTGCTTCCAACTCTGCCCTATCTGCTCCGTGGGCCTTTGTGCTGACTGGTAGCTCAGTGAGGGCACCAGATCCCACATTGTGCATCCTTAACAAGTGCAGGCGCCTAGGAATGTGCACATCCCTTGAGGGAAAGCGGGAGAGCAAGTACTTTAGCCGGTTCAGCTTTGCTATGTATGAAATTAGCCCGGCCACAAATGCTAGAGCATGGATGGACCTTGACACTATTATGCTCCATAAAATGAACAAGTCACAAGAGAATACATCATGTCTGATCCTATACATTGGAGATCTCTGAGTAGCCAAGCTCATAGAAAGTAGAATGGTGATTTCTGGGGTCCAAGGAAGTCAGGAAAATGGGGAAATAATGTTTAATAGGTAAACACTCCTTCGGTTACAATGAAGGATATTCCAATAAACTCATACAGAGATTTCTTGATTTGAGCCCAGAAAAATGCCTTTTCTCATTGGCTCTGAAACATTGGCTTCTGTAGTTGCCGAGGAAATTTGCACTTAAGCCACAGTATTAAATCCAAAAAGTGAAAATACCGTAAGTTGAAAGCATTTAGGTCACCTAACCTACCACACCGGGCAGCTCCAGCCGGCCTTCTGAGCACAGCCAGAGCTCTCGCATTAGCCTACGTTTGGCCAGATTACAGCACAAGCCCCATTTGTAATAGAGGACTGATCACGTGTGGAATGCTGTGACGACAATGAAAACACATGAATGGCTGTCTGGGTCTGCTTTTGGATCACTGTAGCTGGAGAAGAAGTCAAACCATGGACAGTTGGGTCCATCCCAGTATGCCTCCAGCTAGAGTCGAGGAAAAGGTGCTGGAGATGGAAGGCGATTGTGACTGAATGGCAATAAAAATGTACCTCAATGAAAAAGGCCACCGAATCTACAAAGAAAGTGGTAACTTCTATGCTTCAGTTAATTTATCGCACATTAACATCTTACCCTGGTGCCAGCTTGTGTGTCTGTGAGTGTGGTGGTGAAGGGTGTTACGCGGGCAAGTCTTCAGCCTGTCTGGATTCTACCCCGCCTTCCTCTGTTGCCAGAAGCCAGGCAGCTCCAGACAAATACCGGTGGAAGTGAAGTGAATGGCGTTTTTCCCTTGGAATTGAGAAGGGAAATTAGAAGGGGGATGAGTGAGGACACTTTAAAAGCGTCTCACGTCTCACCTTGCCGCAATCTCCTCAGGATTCGCGTGGGGGAAAGGGTCAAACCTCAAAGCCAACGAGAGAAGGCGTTTTCTGGGCTCAGATGAAGAAATCTGCAAAATTAGGAAATAATGTTTGTGTCATTTGAGGAGGCCCTGGACAGGCTCCGTTCACCTCCACATGATTTACCTGTGGCTCTTCATGATTATTTACTTGGCTATTCAGTTCAAGACAATCACAGGAATGTACGGCCCATAAATTAGAATAGCTATGAAACACAGGCTGCCTTTATGTCGAAACATAACTTCTTCAGGGTTTTTTTTTTCCAAAGGAAAAATACCTTTAATATACAGGCTCAAAGTGATCACTCTGTCTCTACGCCTCTTTTTTTAATATTAGAACTCAGATGTCTATCCAGCCTGTCCTAGGACTTTGCCCTTGTGGCCCAGTACAGGCCCAGGAGATGATAATGACCCCTGTGTTCTGAATGAATCCCTTTGGGAAACACCCATACCATCTACTCCAGCCACTAAGGCTTGGTTGCCTCCTTGTTGCGGGGACTCACGGAATGGGTTCACTCCCTTGAGTGGTGGTTTGTAGTACAGGTCCTGAAAATGGGTTGGGCTCCACCCCATCCAGTACCGGCCACCTTCTTGGAGAGTTGCAGGGAGAAAAAAGAGTGATCGCCCACAAGGAATCTGTAAAGATGCCAGGATGGGAGCCCTTGAGTAGTCTCCCTCCGGGGAGAACGGGAAAATCTAAGAAGGGGCACAGATGATAACTCAGGTGCGGAGGGGGTTGGTATGGGACCTCAGTATCTGCTAACGTGGAAGGACACAGAGAAGGTGGGAGTCTGGCCACACCAGAACACAGACAACTGGGGACAACAACGGTGTGTCTGCAGATGAGTTTAAATCAGTCTGAAGGTCTATCTGGGATCCGGACAGGCAGTGGTTTTAAAAAGCAGTCGCTGTAAAGCTAAGAAGTACAGTTTGGAGGTTGGGGGAGTACGTAGGTTCTCCTGCTTCTGGTTCTAGGGAGGGTGGTCCTCAGAGCATCTGCTACAGCCGTAGTGTCTGGGCCTGGCTAGCTCTGGCCCCAGTATGACCATGGGCAAGCTACTTACTTAACCTTCCTGTGCTTTAGTTTCTTTTGGGGTGACAATAACACTGAGCTCATTAATAAGGATGTTAAGGAAATTAAATGACATATGTAAACATTTAGGCTTATTTCTGATACAGAATAAACACAGAAATAGGCCAGTCCTCCCTGTCCTCTATCTCTGGCCTAGGCACCTCCCAAGGAACCCGCCATGCGCCATGAAATGATTCACACGGCCCCTCCTTGGCCCATAGGTGTCTCGTCAATGACTCCCAAGTAAAGCTTTGGGCTTTGGCACAGGCAGCGGGCCTTTTCTCCAGGTCTATTTTTTTTTT